>NW_027552611.1:0-68663 GCF_045843805.1 Urocitellus parryii | reverse complement strand
TTTGCATGCTTGGCAACCCCTTTCAATGAAAGTGAATTCTCGTCAGTCTCTGCTTGGGGCTACTGCAAATGGACACAAACCATAGCGATAGTAATTGGAACTACATTATTGTGGCAAGTTTCAAAGAGCTAGCACAAACCGTGTTTGATTTTGAGTTCCAACTACATGTATCCATATAGGAGAAAACAGAGTGAAACTAAACATGAAAACGGTTACTTCAAAGGAACGGTTTAACCTAGAAGAACGAAATTTGGTGAGCCAAGTGGGACTGTTGTACTGATCATTACCTGCAAGTATCGTCAAGATTGGGTGAAAAAATGTTTGCTGAGATTTCAGGAAACTTGTAGTTTTTTGGAAGCTTGGCAACCCCTTTCAATGAAAGTGATTCTCGTCAGTCTCTGCTTGGGGCTACTTCCATAGGACACAAACCATAGCGATAGAACTTGGAACTACTTATTGTGCCAAGTTTTCAAAGAGCTAGCACAAACCGTGTTTGATTTTGAGTTCCAACTACATGTATCCATATAGGAGAAAACAGAGTGAAACTAAACATGAAAACGGTTACTGCATAGGAACGGTTTCACTAGAAAAACGAAATTAGGTGAGCCAAGTGGGACTGTTGTACTGATGATTACCTCCAAGTATCTTCAAGATTGGGTGAAAAAATGTTTGCTGAGATTTCAGAAATTCGTAGTTTTTTGGAAAGCTTGGCAACCCCTTTCAATGAAAGTGATTCTCGTCAGTCTCTGCTTGGGGCTACTTCAATTGGACACAAACCATAGCGATAGAACTTGGAACTACATTATTGTGCAAGTTTCAAAGAGCTAGCATTAACCATGTTTGATTTAGAGTTCCAACTACATGTATCCATATAGGAGAAAACACAGTGAAACCTAAACATGAAAACGTTACTGCAAAGGAACGGTTTAACCTAGAAGAACGAAATTTGGTGAGCCAAGTGGGATTGGTGTACTTTTCCTTACCTGCCAGTATCATCAAGATTGGGTGCAAAAATGTTTGCTGAGATTTCAGGTAACTCGTAGTTTTTTGGAAGCTTGGCAACCCCTTTCAATGAAAGTGATTCTCGTCAGTCTCTGCTTGGGGCTACTTCCATAGGACACAAACCTAGCGATAGAACTTGGAACTACATTATTGTGCCAAGTTTCAAAGAGCTAGCACAACCGTGTTTGATTTAGAGTTCCAACTACATGTATCCATATAGGAGAAAACAGAGTTGAAACCTAAACATGAAAACGGTTACTGCAAAGGACGGTTTAACCTAGAAGAACGAAATTTGGTGAGCCAAGTGGGATTGGTGTACTGATCATTACCTGAAAGTATCATCAAGATTGGGTGACAATATGTTTGCTGAGATTTCAGGAAACTCGTAGTTTTTTGGAAGCTTGAAACCCCTTTCAATGAAAGTGATTCTCGTCAGTCTCTGCTTGGGGCTACTTCAATTGGACACAAACCATAGCGATAGAACTTGGAACTACATTATTGTGCCAAGTGTCAAAGAGCTAGCATAATCCGTGTTTGATTTAGAGTTCCAACTACATGTATCCATATAGGAGAAAACACAGTGAAACCTAAACATGAAAACGGTTACTGCAAAGGAACGGTTTAACCTAGAAGAACGAAATTTGGTGAGCCAAGTGGGATTGGTGTACTTTTCTTACCTGCCAGTATCATCAAGATTGGGTGCAAAAATGTTTGCTGAGATTTCAGGAAACTCGTAGTTTTTTGGAAGCTTGGCAACCCCTTTCAATGAAAGTGATTCTCGTCAGTCTCTGCTTGGGGCTACTGCAATTGGACACAAAACCATAGCGATAGAACTTGGAACTACATTATTGTGCCAAGTTTCAAAGACCTAGCATATACCGTGTTTGATTTAGAGTTCCAAAGACATGTATCCTTATATGAGAAAACAGAGTGAAACCTAAACATGAAAACGGTTACTGCAAAGGAAAGGTTTAACCTAGAAGAACGAAATTTGGTAAGCCAAGTCGGATTGGTGTACTGATCATTATCTGCCAGTATCATCGAGATTGGGTGAAAAAATGTTTGATGAGATTTCAGGAAACTCGTAGTTTTTTGGAAGCTTTGGCAACCCCTTTCAATGAAAGTGATCTCGTCCATCTCTGCTTGGGCTACTTCAATTGGACACAAGCCATAGCGATAGTACTTGGAACTACATTATTGTGCCAAGTTTCAAAGAGCTAGCACAAACCGTGTTTGATTTTGAGTTCCAACTACATGTATCCATATAGGAGAAAACAGAATGAAACCTAAACATGAAAACGGTTACTGCATAGGAACGGTTTAACCTAGAAAAAGGAAATTTGGAGAGCCAAGTGGGACTGTTGTACTGATGATTACCTCCAAGTATCTTCAAGATTGGGTGAAAAAATGTTTGCTGAGATTTCAGGAAACTCGTAGTTTTTTGGAAGCTTTGGCAACCCTTTCAATGAAAGTGATTCTCGTCAGTCTCTGCTTGGGCTACTGCAATTGGACACAAACCATAGCGATAGAACTTGGAACTCCATTATTGTGCCAAGTTTCAAGAGCTAGCACAAACCGTGTTTGATTTAGAGTTCCAACTACATGTATCCATATAGGAGAAAACAGAGTGAAACCTAAACATGAAAACGGTTACTGCAAAGGAACGGTTTAACCTAGAAGAACGAAATTTGGTGAGCCAAGTGGGACAGTTCTACTGATAATTACCTGCAAGTATCATCAAGATTGGGTGAAAAAATGTTTGCTGAGATTTCAGGAAATTCGTAGTTTTTTGGAAGCTTGGCAACCCCTTTCAATGAAAGTGATTCTCGTCAGTCTCTGCTTGGGGCTACTTCAATTGGACACAAACCATAGCGATAGAACTTGGAACTACATTATTGTGCCAAGTTTCAAAGAGCTAGCATAAACCATGTTTGATTTAGAGTTCCAACTACATGTATCCATATAGGAGAAAACACAGTGAAACCTAAACATGAAAACGGTTACTGCAAAGGAACGGTTTAACCTAGAAGAACGAAATTTGGTGAGCCAAGTGGGATTGGTGTACTTTTCCTTACCTGCCAGTATCATCAAGATTGGGTGCAAAAATGTTTGCTGAGATTTCAGGAAACTCGTAGTTTTTTGAAGCTTGGCAACCCCTTTCAATGAAAGTGATTCTCGTCAGTCTCTGCTTGGGGCTACTTCCATAGGACACAAACCATAGCGATAGAACTTGGAACTACATTATTGTGCCAAGTTTCAAAGAGCTAGCACAAACCGTGTTTGATTTAGAGTTCCAACTACATGTATCCATATAGGAGAAAACAGAGTGAAACCTAAACATGAAAACGGTTACTGCAAAGGGACGGTTTAACCTAGAAGAACGAAATTTGGTGAGCCAAGTGGATTGGTGTACTGATCATTACCTGAAAGTATCATCAAGATTGGGTGAAAATATGTTTGCTGAGATTTCAGGAAACTCGTAGTTTTTTGGAAGCTTGGGAACCCTTTCAAGAAAGTGATTCTCGTCAGTCTCTGCTTGGGGCTACTTCCATAGGACACAAACCATAGCGATAGAACTTGGAACTACATTATTGTGCCAAGTTTCAAAGAGCTAGCATAAACCGTGTTTGATTTAGAGTTCCAACTACATGTATCCATATAGGAGAAAACAGAGTGAAACCTAAACATGAAAACGGTTACTGCAAAGGAACGGTTTAACCTAGAAGAACGAAATTTGGTGAGCCAAGTGGATTGGTGTACTTTTCCTTACCTGCCAGTATCATCAAGATTGGGTGCAAAAATGTTTGCTGAGATTTCAGGAAACTCGTAGTTTTTTGGAAGCTTGGCAACCCCTTTCAATGAAAGTGATTCTCGTCAGTCTCTGCTTGGGGCTACTGCAATTGGACACAAACCATAGCGATAGAACTTGGAACTACATTATTGTGCCAAGTTTCAAGACCTAGCATATACCGTGTTTGATTTAGAGTTCCAAAGACATGTATCCTTATAGGAGAAAACAGAGTGAAACCTAAACATGAAAACGGTTACTGCAAAGGAAAGGTTTAACCTAGAAGAACGAAATTTGGTGAGCCAAGTCGGATTGGTGTACTGATCATTACCTGCCAGTATCATCGAGATTGGGTGAAAAAATGTTTGATGAGATTTTCAGGAAACTCGTAGTTTTTTGGAAGCTTGGCAACCCCTTTCAATGAAAGTGATTCTCGTCAGTCTCTGCTTGGGGCTACTTCCATAGGACACAAATCATAGCCATAGAACTTGGAACTACATTATTGTGCCAAGTTTCAAAGAGCTAGCACAATCCATGTTTGATTTTGAGATCCAACTACATGTATCCATATAGGAGAAAACAGAGTGAAAACCTAAACATGAAAACGGTTACTGCATAGGAACGGTTTCACCTAGAAAAACGAAATTTGGTGAGCCAAGTGGGACTGTTGTACTGATGATTACCTCCAAGTTATCTTCAAGATTGGGTGAAAAAATGTTTGCTGAGATTTCAGGAAACTCGTAGTTTTTTGGAAGCTTGGCAACCCCTTTCAATGAAAGTGATTCTCGTCAGTCTCTGCTTGGGGCTACTGCAATTGGACACAAACCATAGGGATAGAAATTGGAACTACATTATTGTGCCAAGTTTCAAAGAGCTAGCAGAAACCGTGTTTGATTTAGAGTTCCAACTACATGTATCCATATAGGAGAAAACAGAGTGAAACCTAAAACATGAAAACGGTTACTGCATAGGAACGGTTTAACCTAGAAGAACGAAATTTGGTGAGCCAAGTGGGACAGTTTTACTGATAATTACCTGCAAGTATCATCAAGATTGGGTGAAAAAATGTTTGCTGAGATTTCAGAAATTCTTAGTTTTTTGGAAGCTTGGCATCCCTTTCAATGAAAGTGATTCTCGTCAGTCTCTGCTTGGGGCTAATTCCATAGGACACAAACCATAGCGATAGAACATGGAACTACATTATTGTGCCAATTTTCAAAGAGCTTGCACAAACCCATGTTTGATTTAGAGTTCCACCTACATGTATCCATATAGGAGAAAACAGAGTGAAACCTAAACATGTAACGGTTATTCCAAAGGAACGGTTTAACCTAGAAGAACGAAATTTGGTGAGCCAAGTGGGATTGGTGTACTTATACTTACCTGCTAGTATCATCAAGATTGGGTGAAAAAATGTTTGCTGAGATTTCAGGAAATCGTAGTTTTTTGAAGCTTGGAAACCCCTTTCAATGAAAGTGATTCTCGTCAGTCTCTGCTTGGGGCTACTTCAATTGGACACAAACCATAGCGATAGAACTTGGAACTCCATTATTGTGCCAAAGTTTCAAAGAGCTAGCACAAACCGTGTTTGATTTAGAGTTCCAACTACATGTATCCATATAGGAGAAAACAGAGTGAAAGCTAAACATGAAAACGGTTACTGCAAAGGGACGGTTTAACCTAGAAGAACGAAATTTGGTGAGCCAAGTGGGATTGGTGTACTGATCATTACCTGAAAGTATCATCAAGATTGGGTGAAAATATGTTTGCATGAGATTTCAGGAAACTCGTAGTTTTTTGGAAGCTTGGAAACCCCTTTCAATGAAAGTGATTCTCGTCAGTCTCTGCTTGGGGCTACTTCAATTGGACACAAACCATAGCGATAGAACTTGGAACTACATTATTGTGCCAAGTTTCAAAGAGCTAGCATAAACGTGTTTGATTTAGAGTTCCAACTACATGTATCCATATAGGAGAAAACAGAGTGAAACCTAAACATGAAAACGGTTACTGCAAAGGAACGTTTTAACCTAGAAGATCGAAATTTGGTGAGCCAAGTGGGATTGGTGTACTTTTCCTTACCTGCCAGTATCATCAAGATTGGGTGCAAAAATGTTTGCTGAGATTTCAGGAAACTCGTAATTTTTTGCATGCTTGGCAACCCCTTTCAATGAAAGTGATTCTCGTCAGTTCTGCTTGGGGCTACTGCAAATGGACACAAACCATAGCGATAGTAATTGGAACTACATTATTGTGTCAAGTTTCAAAGAGCTAGCACAAACCGTGTTTGATTTTGAGTTCCAACTACATGTATCCATATAGGAGAAAACAGAGTGAAACCTAAACATGAAAACGGTTATTCAATGGAAGGTTTTAACCTAGAAGAACGAAATTTGTTGAGCCAAGTGGGACTGTTGTACTGATCATTACCTGCAAGTATCGTCAAGATTGGGTGAAAAAATGTTTGCTGAGATTTCAGAAATTCTTAGTTTTTGGAAGCTTGGCATCCCCTTTCAATGAAAGTGATTCTCGTCAGTCTCTGCTTGGGGCTAATTCCATAGGACACAAACCATAGCGATAGAACATGGAACTACATTATTGTGCCAATTTTCAAAGAGCTTGCACAAACCATGTTTGAATTTAGAGTTCCACCTACATGTATTCCATATAGGAGAAAACAGAGTGAAACCTAAACATGTAAACGGTTATTCCAAAGGAACGGTTTAACCTAGAAGAACGAAATTTGGTGAGCCAAGTGGGATTGGTGTACTTATACTTACCTGCTAGTATCATCAAGATTGGGTGAAAAAATGTTTGCTGAGATTTCAGGAAATCGTAGTTTTTTGGAAGCTTGGAAACCCCTTTCAATGAAAGTGATTCTCGTCAGTCTCTGCTTGGGGCTACTTCAATTGGACACAAACCATAGCGATAGAACTTGGAACTCCATTATTGTGCCAAGTTTCAAAGAGCTAGCACAAACCGTGTTTGATTTAGAGTTCCAACTACATGTATCCATATAGGAGAAAACAGAGTGAAAGCTAAACATGAAAACGGTTACTGCAAAGGGACGGTTTAACCTAGAAGAACGAAATTTGGTGAGCCAAGTGGGATTGGTGTACTGATCATTACCTGAAAGTATCATCAAGATTGGGTGAAAATATGTTTGCTGAGATTTCAGGAAACTCGTAGTTTTTTGGAAGCTTGGAAACCCCTTTCAATGAAAGTGATTCTCGTCAGTCTCTGCTTGGGGGCTACTTCAATTGGACACAAACCATAGCGATAGAACTTGGAACTACATTATTGTGCCAAGTTTCAAAGAGCTAGCATAAACCGTGTTTGATTTAGAGTTCCAACTACATGTATCCATATAGGAGAAAACAGAGTGAAAACCTAAACATGAAAACGGTTACTGCAAAGGAACGGTTTAACCTAGAAGATCGAAATTTGGTGAGCCAAGTGGGATTGGTGTACTTTTCCTTACCTGCCAGTATCATCAAGATTGGGTGCAAAAATGTTTGCTGAGATTTCAGGAAACTCGTAATTTTTTGCATGCTTGGCAACCCCTTTCAATGAAAGTGATTCTCGTCAGTCTCTGCTTGGGGCTACTGCAAATGGACACAAACCATAGCGATAGTAATTGGAACTACATTATTGTGTCAAGTTTCAAAGAGCTAGCACAAACCGTGTTTGATTTTGAGTTCCAACTACATGTATCCATATAGGAGAAAACAGAGTGAAACCTAAACATGAAAACGGTTACTTCAAAGGAACGGTTTAACCTAGAAGAACGAAATTTGGTGAGCCAAGTGGGACTGTTGTACTGATCATTACCTGCAAGTATCGTCAAGATTGGGTGAAAAAATGTTTGCTGAGATTTCAGGAAACTTGTAGTTTTTTGGAAGCTTGGCAACCCCTTTCAATGAAAGTGATTCTCGTCAGTCTCTGCTTGGGGCTACTTCCATAGGACACAAACCACCAAGTTTCAAAGAGCTAGCACAAACCGTGTTTGATTTTGAGTTCCAACTACATGTATCCATATAGGAGAAAACAGAGTGAAACCTAAACATGAAAACGGTTACTGCATAGGAACGGTTTCACCTAGAAAAACGAAATTAGGTGAGCCAAGTGGGACTGTTGTACTGATGATTACCTCCAAGTATCTTCAAGATTGGGTGAAAAAATGTTTGCTGAGATTTCAGGAAATTCGTAGTTTTTTGGAAGCTTGGCAACCCCTTTCAATGAAAGTGATTCTCGTCAGTCTCTGCTTGGGGCTACTTCAATTGGACACAAACCATAGCGATAGAACTTGGAACTACATTATTGTGCCAAGTTTCAAAGAGCTAGCATTAACCATGTTTGATTTAGAGTTCCAACTACATGTATCCATATAGGAGAAAACACAGTGAAACCTAAACATGAAAACGGTTACTGCAAAGGAACGGTTTAACCTAGAAGAACGAAATTTGGTGAGCCAAGTGGGATTGGTGTACTTTTCCTTACCTGCCAGTATCATCAAGATTGGGTGCAAAAATGTTTGCTGAGATTTCAGGTAACTCGTAGTTTTTTGGAAGCTTGGCAACCCCTTTCAATGAAAGTGATTCTCGTCAGTCTCTGCTTGGGGCTACTTCCATAGGACACAAACCATAGCGATAGAACTTGGAACTACATTATTGTGCCAAGTTTCAAAGAGCTAGCACAAACCGTGTTTGATTTAGAGTTCCAACTACATGTATCCATATAGGAGAAAACAGAGTGAAACCTAAACATGAAAACGGTTACTGCAAAGGGACGGTTTAACCTAGAAGAACGAAATTTGGTGAGCCAAGTGGGATTGGTGTACTGATCATTACCTGAAAGTATCATCAAGATTGGGTGACAATATGTTTGCTGAGATTTCAGGAAACTCGTAGTTTTTTGGAAGCTTGGAAACCCCTTTCAATGAAAGTGATTCTCGTCAGTCTCTGCTTGGGGCTACTTCAATTGGACACAAACCATAGCGATAGAACTTGGAACTACATTATTGTGCCAAGTGTCAAAGAGCTAGCATAATCCGTGTTTGATTTAGAGTTCCAACTACATGTATCCATATAGGAGAAAACACAGTGAAACCTAAACATGAAAACGGTTACTGCAAAGGAACGGTTTAACCTAGAAGAACGAAATTTGGTGAGCCAAGTGGGATTGGTGTACTTTTCCTTACCTGCCAGTATCATCAAGATTGGGTGCAAAAATGTTTGCTGAGATTTCAGGAAACTCGTAGTTTTTTGGAAGCTTGGCAACCCCTTTCAATGAAAGTGATTCTCGTCAGTCTCTGCTTGGGGCTACTGCAATTGGACACAAACCATAGCGATAGAACTTGGAACTACATTATTGTGCCAAGTTTCAAAGACCTAGCATATACCGTGTTTGATTTAGAGTTCCAAAGACATGTATCCTTATATGAGAAAACAGAGTGAAACCTAAACATGAAAACGGTTACTGCAAAGGAAAGGTTTAACCTAGAAGAACGAAATTTGGTAAGCCAAGTCGGATTGGTGTACTGATCATTATCTGCCAGTATCATCGAGATTGGGTGAAAAAATGTTTGATGAGATTTCAGGAAACTCGTAGTTTTTTGGAAGCTTGGCAACCCCTTTCAATGAAAGTGATTCTCGTCCATCTCTGCTTGGGGCTACTTCAATTGGACACAAGCCATAGCGATAGTACTTGGAACTACATTATTGTGCCAAGTTTCAAAGAGCTAGCACAAACCGTGTTTGATTTTGAGTTCCAACTACATGTATCCATATAGGAGAAAACAGAATGAAACCTAAACATGAAAACGGTTACTGCATAGGAACGGTTAAACCTAGAAAAAGGAAATTTGGAGAGCCAAGTGGGACTGTTGTACTGATGATTACCTCCAAGTATCTTCAAGATTGGGTGAAAAAATGTTTGCTGAGATTTCAGGAAACTCGTAGTTTTTTGGAAGCTTGGCAACCCCTTTCAATGAAAGTGATTCTCGTCAGTCTCTGCTTGGGGCTACTGCAATTGGACACAAACCATAGCGATAGAACTTGGAACTCCATTATTGTGCCAAGTTTCAAAGAGCTAGCACAAACCGTGTTTGATTTAGAGTTCCAACTACATGTATCCATATAGGAGAAAACAGAGTGAAACCTAAACATGAAAACGGTTACTGCAAAGGAACGGTTTAACCTAGAAGAACGAAATTTGGTGAGCCAAGTGGGACAGTTCTACTGATAATTACCTGCAAGTATCATCAAGATTGGGTGAAAAAATGTTTGCTGAGATTTCAGGAAATTCGTAGTTTTTTGGAAGCTTGGCAACCCCTTTCAATGAAAGTGATTCTCGTCAGTCTCTGCTTGGGGCTACTTCAATTGGACACAAACCATAGCGATAGAACTTGGAACTACATTATTGTGCCAAGTTTCAAAGAGCTAGCATAAACCATGTTTGATTTAGAGTTCCAACTACATGTATCCATATAGGAGAAAACACAGTGAAACCTAAACATGAAAACGGTTACTGCAAAGGAACGGTTTAACCTAGAAGAACGAAATTTGGTGAGCCAAGTGGGATTGGTGTACTTTTCCTTACCTGCCAGTATCATCAAGATTGGGTGCAAAAATGTTTGCTGAGATTTCAGGAAACTCGTAGTTTTTTGGAAGCTTGGCAACCCCTTTCAATGAAAGTGATTCTCGTCAGTCTCTGCTTGGGGCTACTTCCATAGGACACAAACCATAGCGATAGAACTTGGAACTACATTATTGTGCCAAGTTTCAAAGAGCTAGCACAAACCGTGTTTGATTTAGAGTTCCAACTACATGTATCCATATAGGAGAAAACAGAGTGAAACCTAAACATGAAAACGGTTACTGCAAAGGGACGGTTTAACCTAGAAGAACGAAATTTGGTGAGCCAAGTGGGATTGGTGTACTGATCATTACCTGAAAGTATCATCAAGATTGGGTGACAATATGTTTGCTGAGATTTCAGGAAACTCGTAGTTTTTTGGAAGCTTGGCAACCCCTTTCAATGAAAGTGATTCTCGTCAGTCTCTGCTTGGGGCTACTTCAATTGGACACAAACCATAGCGATAGAACTTGGAACTACATTATTGTGCCAAGTATCAAAGAGCTAGCATAATCCGTGTTTGATTTAGAGTTCCAACTACATGTATCCATATAGGAGAAAACACAGTGAAACCTAAACATGAAAACGGTTACTGCAAAGGAACGGTTTAACCTAGAAGAACGAAATTTGGTGAGCCAAGTGGGATTGGTGTACTTTTCCTTACCTGCCAGTATCATCAAGATTGGGTGCAAAATGTTTGCTGAGATTTCAGGAAACTCGTAGTTTTTTGGAAGCTTGGCAACCCCTTTCAATGAAAGTGATTCTCGTCAGTCTCTGCTTGGGGCTACTGCAATTGGACACAAACCATAGCGATAGAACTTGGAACTACATTATTGTGCCAAGTTTCAAAGACCTAGCATATACCGTGTTTGATTTAGAGTTCCAAAGACATGTATCCTTATAGGAGAAAACAGAGTGAAACCTAAACATGAAAACGGTTACTGCAAAGGAAAGGTTTAACCTAGAAGAACGAAATTTGGTGAGCCAAGTCGGATTGGTGTACTGATCATTACCTGCCAGTATCATCGAGATTGGGTGAAAAAATGTTTGATGAGATTTCAGGAAACTCGTAGTTTTTTGGAAGCTTGGCAACCCCTTTCAATGAAAGTGATTCTCGTCCATCTCTGCTTGGGGCTACTTCAATTGGACACAAGCCATAGCGATAGTACTTGGAACTACATTATTGTGCCAAGTTTCAAAGAGCTAGCACAAACCGTGTTTGATTTTGAGTTCCAACTACATGTATCCATATAGGAGAAAACAGAATGAAACCTAAACATGAAAACGGTTACTGCATAGGAACGGTTTAACCTAGAAAAAGGAAATTTGGAGAGCCAAGTGGGACTGTTGTACTGATGATTACCTCCAAGTATCTTCAAGTTTGGGTGAAAAAATGTTTGCTGAGATTTCAGGAAACTCGTAGTTTTTTGGAAGCTTGGCAACCCCTTTCAATGAAAGTGATTCTCGTCAGTCTCTGCTTGGGGCTACTGCAATTGGACACAAACCATAGCGAAAGAAATTGGAATTACATTATTGTGCCAAGTTTCAAAGAGCTAGCACAAACCGTGTTTGATTTAGAGTTCCAACTACATGTATCCATATAGGAGAAAACAGAGTGAAACCTAAACATGAAAACGGTTACTGCAAAGGAACGGTTTAACCTAGAAGAACGAAATTTGGTGAGCCAAGTGGGACAGTTACTGATAATTACCTGCAAGTATCATCAAGATTGGGTGAAAAAATGTTTGCTGAGATTTCAGGAAATTCGTAGTTTTTTGGAAGCTTGGCAACCCCTTTCAATGAAAGTGATTCTCGTCAGTCTCTGCTTGGGGCTACTTCAATTGGACACAAACCATAGCGATAGAACGTGGAACTACATTATTGTGCCAAGTTTCAAAGAGCTAGCACAAACCGTGTTTGATTTAGAGTTCCAACTACATGTATCCATATAGGAGAAAACAGAGTGAAACCTAAACATGAAAACGGTTACTGCAAAGGGACGATTTAACCTAGAAGAACGAAAGTTGGTGAGCCAAGTGGGATTGGTGTACTGATCATTACCTGAAAGTATCATCAAGATTGGGTGAAAATATGTTTGCTGAGATTTCAGGAAACTCGTAGTTTTTTGGAAGCTTGGAAACCCCTTTCAATGAAAGTGATTCTCGTCAGTCTCTGCTTGGGGCTACTTCCATAGGACACAAACCATAGCGATACAACTTGGAACTACATTATTGTACCAAGTTTCAAAGAGCTAGCATAAACCGTGTTTGATTTAGAGTTCCAACTACATGTATCCATATAGGAGAAAACAGAGTGAAACCTAAACATGAAAACGGTTACTGCAAAGGAACGGTTTAACCTAGAAGAACGAAATTTGGTGAGCCAAGTGGGATTGGTGTACTTTTCCTTACCTGCCAGTATCATCAAGATTGGGTGCAAAAATGTTTGGTGAGATTTCAGGAAACTCGTAGTTTTTTGGAAGCTTGGCAACCCCTTTCAATGAAAGTGATTCTCGTCAGTCTCTGCTTGGGGCTACTGCAATTGGACACAAACCATAGCGATAGAACTTTGAACTACATTATTGTGCCAAGTTTCAAGACCTAGCATATACCGTGTTTGATTTAGAGTTCCAAAGACATGTATCCTTATAGGAGAAAACAGAGTGAAACCTAAACATGAAAACTGTTACTGCAAAGGAAAGGTTTAACCTAGAAGCACGAAATTTGGTGAGCCAAGTCGGATTGGTGTACTGATCATTACCTGCCAGTATCATCGAGATTGGGTGAAAAAATGTTTGATGAGATTTCAGGAAACTCGTAGTTTTTTGGAAGCTTGGCAACCCCTTTCAATGAAAGTGATTCTCGTCCATCTCTGCTTGGGGCTACTTCAATTGGACACAAGCCATAGCGAAGGTACTTGGAACAACATTATTGTGCCAAGTTTCAAAGAGCTAGCACAAACCGTGTTTGATTTTGAGTTCCAACTACATGTATCCATATAGGAGAAAACAGAATGAAACCTAAACATGAAAACGGTTACTGCATAGGAACGGTTTAACCTAGAAAAAGGAAATTTGGAGAGCCAAGTGGGACTGTTGTACTGATGATTACCTCCAAGTATCTTCAAGATTGGGTGAAAATATGTTTGCTGAGATTTCAGGAAACTCGTAGTTTTTTGGAAGCTTGGAAACCCCTTTCAATGAAAGTGATTCTCGTCAGTCTCTGCTTGGGGCTACTTCCATAGGACACAAACCATAGCGATAGAAATTGGAACTACATTATTGTACCAAGTTTCAAAGATTTAGCACAAACCGTGTTTGATTTAGAGTTCCAACTACATGTATCCATATAGGAGAAAACAGAGTGAAACCTAAACATGAAAACGGTTACTGCAAAGGAACGGTTTAACCTAGAAGAACGAAATTTGGTGAGCCAAGTGGGACAGTTGTACTGATCATTACCTGCAAGTATCATCAAGATTGGGTGCAAAAATGTTTGCTGAGATTTCAGGAAACTCGTAGTTTTTTGGAAGCTTGGCAACCCCTTTCAATGAAAGTGATTCTCGTCCGTCTCTGCTTGGGGCTACTTCCATAGGACACAAACCATAGCGATAGAAATTGGAATTACATTATTGCGCCAAGTTTCAAAGAGCTAGCACAAACCGTGTTTGATTTAGAGTTCAAACTACATGTATCCATATAGGAGAAAACAGAGTGAAACCTAAACATGTAAACGGTTACTGCAAAGGGACGGTTTAACCTAGAAGAACGAAATTTGGTGAGCCAAGTGGGACTGTTGTACTGATAATTACCTGCAAGTATCATCAAGATTGGTTGAAAAAATGTTTACTGAGATTTCAGGAAACTCGTAGTTTTTTGGAAGCTTGGCAACCCCTTTCAATGAAAGTGATTCTCGTCAGTCTCTGCTTGGGGTTACTGAAATTGGACAGAAATCATAGTGTTAGAAATTGGAACTACATAATTGTGCCAAGTTTCAAAGAGCTAGCACAAACCGTGTTTGATTTAGAGTTCCAACTACATGTATCCATAAAGGAGAAAACAGAGTGAAACCTAAACATGAAAACGGTTACTTCAAAGGAGCGGTTTAACCTAGAAGAACGAAAATTGGTGAGCCAAGTGGGATTGGTGTACTTTTCCTTACCTGCCAGTATCATCAAGATTGGGTGAAAAAATGTTTGCTGAGATTTCAGGAAACTCGTAGTTTTTTGGAAGCTTGGCAACCCCTTTCAATGATAGTGATTCTCGTCAGTCTCTGCTTGGGGCTACTGCAATTGGACACAAACCATAGCGATAGAACTTGGAACTACATTATTGGGCCAAGTTTCAAAGACCTAGCATAAACCGTGTTTGATTTAGAGTTCCAAAGACATGTATCCTTATAGGAGAAAACAGAGTGAAACCTAAACATGAAAACGGTTACTGCAAAGGAAAGGTTTAACCTAGAAGAACGAAATTTGGTGAGCCAAGTGGGATTGGTGTACTGATCATTACCTGCAAGTATCATCAAGATTGGGTGAAAAAATGTTTGCTGAGATTTCAGGAAACTCGTAGTTTTTTGGAAGCTTGGCAACCCCTTTCAATGAAAGTGATTCTCGTCAGTCTCTGCTTGGGGCTACTGCAATTGGACACAAACCATAGCGATAGAAATTGGAATTACATTATTGTGCCAAGTTTCAAAGAGCTAGCACAAACCGTGTTTGATTTAGAGTTCCAACTACATGTATCCATATAGGAGAAAACAGAGTGAAACCTAAACATGAAAACGGTTACTGCAAAGGAACGGTTTAACCTAGAAGAACGAAATTTGGTGAGCCAAGTGGGATTGGTGTACTGATCATTACCTGAAGTATCATCAAGATTGGGTGAAAAAATGTTTGCTGAGATTTCAGGAAATTCGTAGTTTTTTGGAAGCTTGGCAACCCCTTTCAATGAAAGTGATTCTCGTCAGTCTCTGCTTGGGGCTACTTCAATTGGACACAAACCATAGCGATAGAACTTGGAACTACATTATTGTGCCAAGTTTCAAAGAGCTAGCACAAACCGTGTTTGATTTAGAGTTCCAACTACATGTATCCATATAGGAGAAAACAGAGTGAAACCTAAACATGAAAACGGTTACTGCAAAGGGACAATTTAACCTAGAAGAACGAAATTTGGTGAGCCAAGTGGGATTGGTGTACTGATCATTACCTGAAAGTATCATCAAGATTGGGTGAAAATATGTTTGCTGAGATTTCAGGAAACTCGTAGTTTTTTGGAAGCTTGGAAACCCCTTTCAATGAAAGTGATTCTCGTCAGTCTCTGCTTGGGGCTACTTCCATAGGACACAAACCATAGCGATAGAACTTGGAACTACATTATTGTACCAAGTTTCAAAGAGCTAGCATAAACCATGTTTGATTTAGAGTTCCAACTACATGTATCCATATAGGAGAAAACAGAGTGAAACCTAAACATGAAAACGGTTACTGCAAAGGAACGGTTTAACCTAGAAGAACGAAATTTGGTGAGCCAAGTGGGATTGGTGTACTTTTCCTTACCTGCCAGTATCATCAAGATTGGGTGCAAAAATGTTTGGTGAGATTTCAGGAAACTCGTAGTTTTTTGGAAGCTTGGCAACCCCTTTCAATGAAAGTGATTCTCGTCAGTCTCTGCTTGGGGCTACTGCAATTGGACACAAACCATAGCGATAGAACTTTGAACTACATTATTGTGCCAAGTTTCAAGACCTAGCATATACCGTGTTTGATTTAGTGTTCCAAAGACATGTATCCTTATAGGAGAAAACAGAGTGAAACCTAAACATGAAAACTGTTACTGCAAAGGAAAGGTTTAACCTAGAAGAACGAAATTTGGTGAGCCAAGTGGATTGGTGTACTGATCATTACCTGAAAGTATCATCGAGATTGGGTGAAAAAATGTTTGATGAGATTTCAGGAAACTCGTAGTTTTTTGAAGCTTGGCAACCCCTTTCAATGAAAGTGATTCTCGTCCATCTCTGCTTGGGGCTACTTCAATTGGACACAAGCCATAGCGAAGGTACTTGGAACTACATTATTGTGCCAAGTTTCAAAGAGCTAGCACAAACCGTGTTTGATTTTGAGTTCCAACTACATGTATCCATATAGGAGAAAACAGAATGAAACCTAAACATGAAAACGGTTACTGCATAGGAACGGTTTAACCTAGAAAAAGGAAATTTGGAGAGCCAAGTGGGACTGTTGTACTGATCATTGCCTGCAAGTATCGTCAAGATTGGGTGAAAAAATGTTTGCTGAGATTTCAGGAAACTCGTAGTTTTTTGGAAGCTTGGCAACCCCTTTCAATGAAAGTGATTCTCGTCAGTCTCTGCTTGGGGCTACTGCAAATGGACACAAACCATAGCGATAGTAATTGGAACTACATTATTGTGCCAAGTTTCAAAGAGCTAGCACAAACCGTGTTTGATTTAGAGTTCCAACTACATGTATCCATATAGGAGAAAACAGAGTGAAACCTAAACATGAAAACGGTTACTGCAAAGGAACGGTTTAAGCTAGAAGAACGAAATTTGGTGAGCCAAGTGGGACAGTTGTACTGATAATTACCTGCAAGTATCATCAAGATTGGGTGAAAAAATGTTTGCTGAGATTTCAGGAAATTCGTAGTTTTTTGGAAGCTTGGCAACCCCTTTCAATGAAGTGATTCTCGTCAGTCTCTGCTTGGGGCTAATTCCATAGGACACAAACCATAGCGATAGAACATGGAACTACATTATTGTGCCAAGTTTCAAAGAGCTTGCACAACCATGTTTGATTTAGAGTTCCACCTACATGTATCCATAGAGGTGAAAACAGAGTGAAACCTAAACATGTAAACGGTTACTGCAAAGGGACGGTTTAACCTAGAAGAACGAAATTTGGTGAGCCAAGTGGGATTGGTGTACTGATCATTACCTGAAAGTATCATCAAGATTGGGTGAAAATATGTTTGCTGATATTTCAGGAAACTCGTAGTTTTTTGGAAGCTTGGAAACCCCTTTCAATGAAAGTGATTCTCGTCAGTCTCTGCTTGGGGCTACTTCCATAGGACACAAACCATAGCGATAGAACTTGGAACTACATTATTGTGCCAAGTTTCAAAGAGCTAGCACAAACCGTGTTTGATTTAGAGTTCCAACAACATGTATCCATATAGGAGAAAACAGAGTGAAACCTAAACATGAAAACGGTTACTGTAAAGGAACAGTTTAACCTAGAAGAACGAAAATTTGGTGAGCCAAGCGGAATTGGTGTACTGATCATAACCTGCCAGTATCATCAAGATTGGGTGAAAAAATGTTTGCTGAGATTTCAGGAAACTCGTAGTTTTTTGGAAGCTTGGCAACCCTTTCAATGAAAGTGATTCTCGTCAGTCTCTGCTTGGGACTACTTCAATTGGACACAAACCATAGCGATAGAACTTGGAACTACATTATTGTGCCAAGTTTCAAAGAGCTAGCACAAACCGTGTTTGATTTAGAGTTCCAACTACATGTATCCATATAGGAGAAAACAGAGTGAAACCTAAACATGAAAACGGTTACTGCAAAGGGACGATTTAACCTAGAAGAACGAAATTTGGTGAGCCAAGTGGGATTGGTGTACTGATCATTACCTGAAAGTATCATCAAGATTGGGTGAAAATATGTTTGCTGAGATTTCAGGAAACTCGTAGTTTTTTGGAAGCTTGGAAACCCCTTTCAATGAAAGTGATTCCTCGTCAGTCTCTGCTTGGGGCTACTTCCATAGGACACAAACCATAGCGATAGAACTTGGAACTACATTATTGTACCAAGTTTCAAAGAGCTAGCATAAACCGTGTTTGATTTAGAGTTCCAACTACATGTATCCATATAGGAGAAAACAGAGTGAAACCTAAACATGAAAACGGTTACTGCAAAGGAACGGTTTAACCTAGAAGAACGAAATTTGGTGAGCCAAGTGGGATTGGTGTACTTTTCCTTACCTGCCAGTATCATCAAGATTGGGTGCAAAAATGTTTGGTGAGATTTCAGGAAACTCGTAGTTTTTTGGAAGCTTGGCAACCCCCTTTCAATGAAAGTGATTCTCGTCAGTCTCTGCTTGGGGCTACTGCAATTGGACACAAACCATAGCGATAGAACTTTGAACTACATTATTGTGCCAAGTTTCAAGACCTAGCATATACCGTGTTTGATTTAGAGTTCCAAAGACATGTATCCTTATTGGAGAAAACAGAGTGAAACCTAAACATGAAAACTGTTACTGCAAAGGAAAGGTTTAAACTAGAAGAACGAAATTTGGTGAGCCAAGTCAGATTGGTGTACTGATCATTACCTGCCAGTATCATCGAGATTGGGTGAAAAAATGTTTGATGAGATTTCAGGAACTCGTAGTTTTTTGGAAGCTTGGCAACCCCTTTCAATGAAAGTGATTCTCGTCCATCTCTGCTTGGGGCTACTTCAATTGGACACAAGCCATAGCGATAGTACTTGGAACTACATTATTGTGCCAAGTTTCAAAGAGCTAGCACAAACCGTGTTTGATTTTGAGTTCCAACTACATGTATCCATATAGGAGAAAACAGAATGAAACCTAAAACATGAAAACGGTTACTGCATAGGACGGTTTAACCTAGAAAAAGGAAATTTGGAGAGCCAAGTGGGACTGTTGTACTGATCATTGCCTGCAAGTATCGTCAAGATTGGGTGAAAAAATGTTTGCTGAGATTTCAGGAAACTCGTAGTTTTTTGGAAGCTTGGCAACCCCTTTCAATTAAAGTGATTCTCGTCAGTCTCTGCTTGGGGCTACTGCAAATGGACACAAACCATAGCGATAGTAATTGGAACTACATTATTGTGCCAAGTTTCAAAGAGCTAGCACAAACCGTGTTTGATTTAGAGTTCCAACTACATGTATCCATATAGGAGAAAACAGAGTGAAACCTAAACATAAAACGGTTACTGCAAAGGAACGGTTTAACCTAGAAGAACGAAATTTGTGAGCCAAGTGGGACAGTTGTACTGATAATTACCTGCAAGTATCATCAAGATTGGGTGAAAAAATGTTTGCTGAGATTTCAGGAAATTCGTAGGTTTTTTGGAAGCTTGGCAACCCCTTTCAATGAAAGTGATTCTCGTCAGTCTCTGCTTGGGGCTAATTCCATAGGACACAAACCATAGCGATAGAACATGGAACTACATTATTGTGCCAATTTTCAAAGAGCTTGCACAAACCATGTTTGATTTAGAGTTCCACCTACATGTATCCATATAGGAGAAAACAGAGTGAAACCTAAACATGAAAACGTTACTGCAAAGGAACAGTTTAACCTAGAAGAACGAAATTTGGTGAGCCAAGCGGAATTGGTGTACTGATCATAACCTGCCAGTATCATCAAGATTGGGTGAAAAAATGTTTGCTGAGATTTCAGGAAACTCGTAGTTTTTGGAAGCTTGGCAACCCCTTTCAATGAAAGTGATTCTCGTCAGTCTCTGCTTGGGACTACTTCAATTGGACACAAACCATAGCGATAGAACTTGGAACTACATTATTGTGCCAAGTTTCAAAGAGCTAGCACAAACCGTGTTTGATTTAGAGTTCCAACTACATGTATCCATATAGGAGAAAACAGAGTGAAACCTAAACATGAAAACGGTTACTGCAAAGGGACGATTTAACCTAGAAGAACGAAATTTGGTGAGCCAAGTGGGATTGGTGTACTGATCATTACCTGAAAGTATCATCAAGATTGGGTGAAAATATGTTTGCTGAGATTTCAGGAAACTCGTAGTTTTTTGGAAGCTTGGAAACCCCTTTCAATGAAAGTGATTCTCGTCAGTCTCTGCTTGGGGCTACTTCCATAGGACACAAACCATAGCGATAGAACTTGGAACTACATTATTGTACCAAGTTTCAAAGAGCTAGCATAAACCGTGTTTGATTTAGAGTTCCAACTACATGTATCCATATAGGAGAAAACAGAGTGAAACCTAAACATGAAAACGGTTACTGCAAAGGAACGGTTTAACCTAGAAGAACGAAATTTGGTGAGCCAAGTGGGATTGGTGTACTTTTCCTTACCTGCCAGTATCATCAAGATTGGGTGCAAAAATGTTTGGTGAGATTTCAGGAAACTCGTAGTTTTTTGGAAGCTTGGCAACCCCTTTCAATGAAAGTGATTCTCGTCAGTCTCTGCTTGGGGCTACTGCAATTGGACACAAACCATAGCGATAGAACTTTGAACTACATTATTGTGCCAAGTTTCAAGACCTAGCATATACCGTGTTTGATTTAGAGTTCCAAAGACATGTATCCTTATAGGAGAAAACAGAGTGAAACCTAAACATGAAAACTGTTACTGCAAAGGAAAGGTTTAAACTAGAAGAACGAAATTTGGTGAGCCAAGTCAGATTGGTGTACTGATCATTACCTGCCAGTATCATCGAGATTGGGTGAAAAAATGTTTGATGAGATTTCAGGAAACTCGTAGTTTTTTGGAAGCTTGGCAACCCCTTTCAATGAAAGTGATTCTCGTCCATCTCTGCTTGGGGCTACTTCAATTGGACACAAGCCATAGCGATAGTACTTGGAACTACATTATTGTGCCAAGTTTCAAAGAGCTAGCACAAACCGTGTTTGATTTTGAGTTCCAACTACATGTATCCATATAGGAGAAAACAGAATGAAACCTAAACATGAAAACGGTTACTGCATAGGAACGGTTTAACCTAGAAAAAGGAAATTGGAGAGCCAAGTGGGACTGTTGTACTGATCATTGCCTGCAAGTATCGTCAAGATTGGGTGAAAAAATGTTTGCTGAGATTTCAGGAAACTCGTAGTTTTTTGGAAGCTTGGCAACCCCTTTCAATTAAAGTGATTCTCGTCAGTCTCTGCTTGGGGCTACTGCAAATGGACACAAACCATAGCGATAGTAATTGGAACTACATTATTGTGCCAAGTTTCAAAGAGCTAGCACAAACCGTGTTTGATTTAGAGTTCCAACTACATGTATCCATATAGGAGAAAACAGAGTGAAACCTAAACATAAAACGGTTACTGCAAAGGAACGGTTTAACCTAGAAGAACGAAATTTGGTGAGCCAAGTGGGACAGTTGTACTGATAATTACCTGCAAGTATCATCAAGATTGGGTGAAAAAATGTTTGCTGAGATTTCAGGAAATTCGTAGTTTTTTGGAAGCTTGGCAACCCCTTTCAATGAAAGTGATTCTCGTCAGTCTCTGCTTGGGGCTAATTCCATAGGACACAAACCATAGCGATAGAACATGGAACTACATTATTGTGCCAATTTTCAAAGAGCTTGCACAAACCATGTTTGATTTAGAGTTCCACCTACATGTATCCATATAGGAGAAAACAGAGTGAAACCTAAACATGTAAACGGTTACTGCAAAGGGACGGTTTAACCTAGAAGAACGAAATTTGGTGAGCCAAGTGGGATTGGTGTACTGATCATTACCTGAAAGTATCATCAAGATTGGGTGAAAATATGTTTGCTGAAGATTTCAGGAAACTCGTAGTTTTTTGGAAGCTTGGAAACCCCTTTCAATGAAAGTGATTCTCGTCAGTCTCTGCTTGGGGCTACTTCCATAGGACACAAACCATAGCGATAGAACTTGGAACTACATTATTGTGCCAAGTTTCAAAGAGCTAGCACAAACCGTGTTTGATTTAGAGTTCCAACTACATGTATCCATATAGGAGAAAACAGAGTGAAACCTAAACATGAAAACGGTTACTGCAAAGGAACAGTTTAACCTAGAAGAACGAAATTTGGTGAGCCAAGCGGAATTGGTGTACTGATCATAACCTGCCAGTATCATCAAGATTGGGTGAAAATATGTTTGCTGAGATTTCAAGAAACTCGTATTTTTTGGAAGCTTGGCAACCCCTTTCAATGAAAGTGATTCTCGTCAGTCTCTGCTTGGGGCTACTTCCATAGGACACAAACCATAGCGATAGAAATTGGAATTACATTATTGCGCCAAGTTTCAAAGAGCTAGCACAAACCGTGTTTGATTTAGAGTTCAAACTACATGTATCCATATAGGAGAAAACAGAGTGAAACCTAAACATGAAAACGGTTACTGCAAAGGAACGGTTTAACCTAGAAGAACGAAATTTGGTGAGACAAGTGGGACTGTTGTACTGATAATTACCTGCAAGTATCATCAAGATTGGTTGAAAAAGTGTTTACTGAGATTTCAGGAAACTCGTAGTTTTTTGGAAGCTTGGCAACCCCTTTCAATGAAAGTGATTCTCGTCAGTCTCTGCTTGGGGTTACTGAAATTGGACAGAAATCATAGTGTTAGAAATTGGAACTACATAATTGTGCCAAGTTTCAAAGAGCTAGCACAAACCGTGTTTGATTTAGAGTTCCAACTACATGTATCCATAAAGGAGAAAACAGAGTGAAACCTAAACATCAAAACGGTTACTTCAAAGGAGCGGTTTAACCTAGAAGAACGAAATTTGGTGAGCCAAGTGGGATTGGTGTACTTTTCCTTACCTGCCAGTATCATCAAGATTGGGTGAAAAAATGTTTGCTGAGATTTCAGGAAACTCGTAGTTTTTTGGAAGCTTGGCAACCCCTTTCAATGAAAGTGATTCTCGTCCGTCTCTGCTTGGGGCTACTTCAATTGGACACAAGAAATAGCGATAGTACTTGGAACTACATTATTGTGCCAAGTTTCAAAGAGCTAGCACAAACCGGGTTTGATTTTGAGTTCCAACTACATCTATCCATATAGGAGAAAACAGAATGAAACCTAAACATGAAAACGGTTACTGCATAGGAACGGTTTAACCTAGAAAAACGAAATTTGGTGAGCCAAGTGGGACTGTTGCACTGATCCTTAACTGCAAGTATCGTCAAGATTGGGTGAAAAAATGTTTGCTGAGATTTCAGGAAACTCGTAGTTTTTTCGAAGCTTGGCAACCCCTTTCAATGAAAGTGATTCTCGTCAGTCTCTGCTTGGGGCTACTTCCATAGGACACAAACCATAGCGATAGAACTTGGAACTACATTATTGTGCCAAGTTTGAAAGAGCTAGCACAAACCGTGTTTGATTTAGAGTTCCAACTATATGTATCCATATAGGAGAAATCAGACTGGAACCTAAACATGAAAAACGGTTACTGCAAAGGAACGGTTTAACCTAGAAGAACGAAATTTGGTGAGCCAAGTGGGACTGTTGTACTGATGATTACCTGCAAGTATCGTCAAGATTGGGTGAAAAAATGTTTGCTGAGATTTCAGGAAACTCGTAGTTTTTTGGAAGCTTGGCAACCCCTTTCAATGAAAGTGATTCTCCTCAGTCTCTGCTTGGGGCTACTGCAATTGGACAGAAATCATAGTGATAGAAATTGGAACTACATAATTGTGCCAAATTTCAAAGAGATAGAACAAACCGTGTTTGATTTAGAGTTCCAACTACATGTATCCATATAGGAGAAAACAGAGTGAAACCTAAGCATGAAAACGGTTACTTCAAAGGAGCGGTTTAACCTAGAAGAACGAAATTTGGTGAGCCAAGTGGGATTGGTGTACTTTTCCTTACCTGCCAGTATCATCAAGATTGGGTGAAAAAATGTTTGCTGAGATTTCAGGAAACTCGTAGTTTTTTGGAAGCTTGGCAACCCCTTTCAATGAAAGTGATTCTCGTCAGTCTCTGCTTGGGGCTACTGCAGTTGGACACAAACCATAGCGATAGAACTTGGAACTACATTATTGTGCCAAGTTTCAAAGACCTAGCATAAACCGTGTTTGATTTAGAGTTCCACAGACATGTATCCTTATAGGAGAAAACAGAGTGAAACCTAAACATGAAAACGGTTACTGCAAAGGAAAGGTTTAACCTAGAAGAACGAAGTTTGGTGAGCCAAGTCGGATTGGTGTACTGATCATTACCTGCAAAGTATCATCAAGATTGGGTGAAAAAATTGTTGCTGAGATTTCAGGAAACTCGTAGTTTTTTGGAAGCTTGGCAACCCCTTTCAATGAAAGTGATTCTCGTCCGTCTCTGCTTGGGGCTACTTCAATTGGACACAAGAAATAGCGATAGTACTTGGAACTACATTATTGTGCCAAGTTTCAAAGAGCTAGCACAAACCGGGTTTGATTTTGAGTTCCAACTACATCTATCCATATAGGAGAAAACAGAATGAAACCTAAACATGAAAACGGTTACTGCATAGGAACGGTTTAACCTAGAAAAACGAAATTTGGTGAGCCAAGTGGGACTGTTGCACTGATCCTTAACTGCAAGTATCGTCAAGATTGGGTGAAAAAATGTTTGCTGAGATTTCAGGAAACTCGTAGTTTTTTCGAAGCTTGGCAACCCCTTTCAATGAAAGTGATTCTCGTCAGTCTCTGCTTGGGGCTACTTCCATAGGACACAAACCATAGCGATAGAACTTGGAACTACATTATTGTGCCAAGTTTGAAAGAGCTAGCACAAACCGTGTTTGATTTAGAGTTCCAACTATATGTATCCATATAGGAGAAATCAGACTGAAACCTAAACATGAAAACGGTTACTGCAAAGGAACGGTTTAACCTAGAAGAACGAAATTTGGTGAGCCAAGTGGGACTGTTGTACTGATGATTACCTGCAAGTATCGTCAAGATTGGGTGAAAAAATGTTTGCTGAGATTTCAGGAAACTCGTAGTTTTTTGGAAGCTTGGCAACCCCTTTCAATGAAAGTGATTCTCCTCAGTCTCTGCTTGGGGCTACTGCATTTGGACAGAAATCATAGTGATAGAAATTGGAACTACATAATTGTGCCAAATTTCAAAGAGCTGGAACAAACCGTGTTTGATTTAGAGTTCCAACTACATGTATCCATAAAGGAGAAAACAGAGTGAAACCTAAACATGAAAACGGTTACTGCAAAGGAAAGGTTTAACCTAGAAGAACGATATTTGGTGAGCCAAGTGGGACTGTTGTACTCATAATTACCTGCAAGTATCATCAAGATTGGGTGAAAAAATGTTTGCTGAGATTTCAGGAAACTCGTAGTTTTTTGGAAGCTTGGCAACCCCTTTTAATGAAAGTGATTCTCGTCAGTCTCTGCTTGGGGCTACTTCCATAGGACACAAACCATAGCGATAGAACATGGAACTACATTATTGTGCCAATTTTCAAAGAGCTTGCACAAACCATGTTTGATTTAGAGTTCCACCTACATGTATCCATATAGGAGAAAATAGAGTGAAACCTAAACATGTAAACGGTTACTGCAAAGGAGCGGTTTAACCTAGAAGAACGAAATTTGGTGAGCCAAGTGGGATTGGTGTACTTATCCTTACCTGCCAGTATCATCAAGATTGGGTGAAAAAATTTTTGCTGAGATTTCAGGAAACTCGTAGTTTTTTGGAAGCTTGGCAACCCCTTTCAATGAAAGTGATTCTCGTCAGTCTCTGCTTGGGGCTACTTCCATTGGACACAAACCGTAGTGATAGAACTTGGAACTACATTATTGTGCCAAGTTTCAAAGAGCTAGCACAAACCGTGTTTGATTTAGAGTTCCAACTACATGTATCCATATAGGAGAAAACAGAGTGAAACCTAAACATGAAAACGGTTACTGCAAAGGAACGGTTTAACCTAGAAGAACGAAATTTGGTGAGCCAACTGGGACTGTTTTACTTATCCTTACCTGCCAGCATCATCAAGATTGGGTGAAAAAATGTTTGCTGAGATTTCAGGAAACTCGTAGTTTTTTGGAAGCTTGGCCACCCCTTTCAATTAAAGTGATTCTCGTCAGTCTCTGCTTGGGGCTACTTCAATTGGACACAAGCCATAGCGATATTACTTGGCACTACATTATTGTGCCAAGTTTCAAAGAGCTAGCACAAACCGTGTTTGATTTTGAGTTCCAACTACATTTATCCATATAGGAGAAAACAGAATGAAACCTAAACATGAAAACGGTTACTGCATAGGAACGGTTTAACCTAGAAAAACGAAATTTGGTGAGCCAAGTGGGACTGCTGTACTGATTATTACCTGCAAGTATCATCAAGATTGGGTGAAAAAATGTTTGCTGAGATTTCAGGAAACTCGTAGTTTTTGGAAGCTTGGCAACCCCTTTCAATGAAAGTGATTCTCGTCAGTCTCTGCTTGGGGCTACTGCAAATGGACACAAACCATAGCGATAGAAATTGGAACTACATTATTGTGCCAAGTTTCAAAGATTTAGCACAAACCGTGTTTGATTTAGAGTTCCAACTACATGTATCCATATAGGAGAAAACAGAGTGAAACCTAAACATGAAAACGGTTACTTCAAAGGAACGGTTTAACCTGTAAGAACGAAATTTGGTGAGCCAAGTGGGACTGTTGTACTGATCATTACCTGCAAGTATCATCAAGATTGGGTGAAAAAAATGTTTGCTGAGATTTCAGGAAACTCGTAGTTTTTTATAAGCTTGGCAACCCCTTTCAATGAAAGTGATTCTTGTCAGTCTCTGCTTGGTTCTACTTCAATAGGACACAAACCATAGCGATAGAACTTGGAACTACATTATTGTGCCAAGTTTCAAAGAGCTAGCACAAACCGTGTTTGATTTAGAGTTCCAACTATAGGTATCCATATAGGAGAAAGCAGACTGAAACCTAAACATGAAAACGGTTACTGCAAAAGAACGGTTTAACCTAGAAGAACGAAAACCTGCAAGTATCGTCAAGATTGGGTGAAAAAATGTTTGCTGAGATTTCAGGAAACTCGTAGTTTTTTGGAAGCTTGACAACCCCTTTCAATGAAAGTGATTCTCGTCAGTCTCTGCTTGGGCTACTGCAATTGGACAGAAATCATAGTGATAGAAATTGGAACTACATAATTGTGCCAAATTTCAAAGAGATAGAACAAACCGTGTTTGATTTAGAGTTCCAACTACATGTATCCATATAGGAGAAAACAGAGTGAAACCTAAACATGAAAAACGTTACTGCAAAGGAGCGGTTTAACCGAGAAGAACGAAATTTGGTGAGCCAAGTGGGATTGGTGTACTTTTCCTTACCTGCCAGTATCATCAAGATTGGGTGAAAAAATGTTTGCTGAGATTTCAGGAAACTCGTAGTTTTTTGAAGCTTGGCAACCCCTTTCAATGAAAGTGATTCTCGTCAGTCTCTGCTTGGGGCTACTGCAATTGGACACAAACCATAGCGATAGAACTTGGACCTACATTATTGTGCCAAGTTTCAAAGAGCTTGCATAAACCATGTTTGATTTAGAGTTCCAAGGACATGTATCCATATAGGAGAAAAACAGAGTGACACCTAAACATGAAAACGGTTAGTGCAAAGGAAGGGTTTAACCTAGAAGAACGAAATTTGGTGAGCCAAGTCGGAATGGTGTACTGATCATTACCTGCCAGCATCATCAAGATTGGGTGAAAAAATGTTTGCTGAGATTTCAGGAAACTCGTAGTTTTTTGAAGCTTGGCAACCCCTTTCAATGAAAGTGATTCTCGTCAGTCTCTGCTTGGGGCTCCTGCAATTGGACACAAACCATAGCGATAGAACTTGGAACTACATTATTGTGCCAATTTTCAAAGAGCTAGCGCAAACCGTGTTTGATTTAGAGTTCCAACTACATGTATTCATATAGGAGAAGACAGAGTGAAACCTAAACATGAAAACGGTTACTGCAAAGGAACGGTTTAACCTAGAAGAATGAAATTTGGTGAGCCAAGTGGGATTGGTGTACTGATCATTACCTACAAGTATCATCAAGATTGGGTGAAAAAATGTTTGCTGAGATTTCAGGAAACTCGTAGTTTTTTGGAAGCTTGGCAACCCCTTTCAATGAAAGTGATTCTCGTCAGTCTCTGCTTGGGGCTACTTCCATAGGACACAAACCATAGCGATAGAACTTGGAACTACATTATTGTGCCAAGTTTCAAAGAGCTAGCACAAACCGTGTTTTATTTAGAGTTCCAACTACATGTATCCATATAGGAGAAAACAGAGTGAAACCTAAACATGAAAACGGTTACTGCAAAGGAACGGTTTAACCTAGAAGAACGAAATTTGGTGAGCCACGCGGAATTGGTGTACTGATCATAACCTGCCAGTATCATCAAGATTGGGTGATAAAATGTTTGCTGAGATTTCAGGAAACTCGTAGATTTTGGAAGCTTGGCAACCCGTTTCAATGAAAGTGATTCCCGTCAGTCTCTGCTTGGGGCTACTTCAATTGGACACAAACCATAGCGATAGAACTTGGAACTACATTATTGTGCCAAGTTTCAAAGAGCTAGCACAAACCGTGTTTGATTTAGAGTTCCAACTACATGTATCCATATAGGAGAAAACAGAGTGAAACCTAAACATGAAAACGGTTACTGCATAGGAACGGTTTAACCTAGAAAAACGAAATTTGGTGAGCCAAGTGGGACTGCTGTACTGATTATTACCTGCAAGTATCATCAAGATTGGGTGAAAAAATGTTTGCTGAGATTTCAGGAAACTCGTAGTTTTTTCGAAGCTTGGCAACCCCTTTCAATGAAAGTGATTCTCGTCAGTCTCTGCTTGGGGCTACTTCCATAGGACACAAACCATAGCGATAGAACTTGGAACTACATTATTGTGCCAAGTTTGAAAGAGCTAGCACAAACCGTGTTTGATTTAGAGTTCCAACTATATGTATCCATATAGGAGAAATCAGACTGAAACCTAAACATGAAAACGGTTACTGCAAAGGAACGGTTTAACCTAGAAGAACGAAATTTGGTGAGCCAAGTGGGACTGTTGTACTGATGATTACCTGCAAGTATCGTCAAGATTGGGTGAAAAAATGTTTGCTGAGATTTCAGGAAACTCGTAGTTTTTTGGAAGCTTGGCAACCCCTTTCAATGAAAGTGATTCTCCTCAGTCTCTGCTTGGGGCTACTGCAATTGGACAGAAATCATAGTGATAGAAATTGGAACTACATAATTGTGCCAAATTTCAAAGAGCTAGAACAAACCGTGTTTGATTTAGAGTTCCGACTACATGTATCCATAAAGGAGAAAACAGAGTGAAACCTAAACATGAAAACGGTTACTGCAAAGGAACGGTTTAACCTAGAAGAACGATATTTGGTGAGCCAAGTGGGACTGTTGTACTCATAATTACCTGCAAGTATCATCAAGATTGGGTGAAAAAATGTTTGCTGAGATTTCAGGAAACTCGTAGTTTTTTGGAAGCTTGGCAACACCTTTTAATGAAAGTGATTCTCGTCAGTCTCTGCTTGGGGCTACTTCCATAGGACACAAACCATAGCGATAGAACATGGAACTACATTATTGTGCCAATTTTCAAAGAGCTTGCACAAACCATGTTTGATTTAGAGTTCCACCTACATGTATCCATATAGGAGAAAATAGAGTGAAACCTAAACATGTAAACGGTTACTGCAAAGGAGCGGTTTAACCTAGAAGAACGAAATTTGGTGAGCCAAGTGGGATTGGTGTACTTATCCTTACCTGCCAGTATCATCAAGATTGGGTGAAAAAATTTTTGCTGAGATTTCAGGAAACTCGTAGTTTTTTGGAAGCTTGGCAACCCCTTTCAATGAAAGTGATTCTCGTCAGTCTCTGCTTGGGGCTACTTCCATTGGACACAAACCGTAGTGATAGAACTTGGAACTACATTATTGTGCCAAGTTTCAAAGAGCTAGTACAAACCGTGTTTGATTTAGAGTTCCAACTACATGTATCCATATAGGAGAAAACAGAGTGAAACCTAAACATGAAAACGGTTACTGCAAAGGAACGGTTTAACCTAGAAGAACGAAATTTGGTGAGCCAACTGGGACTGTTTTACTTATCCTTACCTGCCAGCATCATCAAGATTGGGTGAAAAAATGTTTGCTGAGATTTCAGGAAACTCGTAGTTTTTTGGAAGCTTGGCCACCCCTTTCAATTAAAGTGATTCTCGTCAGTCTCTGCTTGGGGCTACTTCAATTGGACACAAGCCATAGCGATAGTACTTGGAACTACATTATTGTGCCAAGTTTCAAGAGCTAGCACAAACCGTGTTTGATTTTGAGTTCCAACTACATTTATCCATATAGGAGAAAACAGAATGAAACCTAAACATGAAAACGGTTACTGCATAGGAACGGTTTAACCTAGAAAAACGAAATTTGGTGAGCCAAGTGGGACTGCTGTACTGATTATTACCTGCAAGTATCATCAAGATTGGGTGAAAAAATGTTTGCTGAGATTTCAGGAAACTCGTAGTTTTTTGGAAGCTTGGCAACCCCTTTCAATGAAAGTGATTCTCGTCAGTCTCTGCTTGGGGCTACTGCAAATGGACACAAACCATAGCGATAGAAATTGGAACTACATTATTGTGCCAAGTTTTCAAAGATTTAGCACAAACCGTGTTTGATTTAGAGTTCCAACTACATGTATCCATATAGGAGAAAACAGAGTGAAACCTAAACATGAAAACGGTTACTTCAAAGGAACGGTTTAACCTGTAAGAACGAAATTTGGTGAGCCAAGTGGGACTGTTGTACTGATCATTACCTGCAAGTATCATCAAGATTGGGTGAAAAAAATGTTTGCTGAGATTTCCGGAAACTCTTGTTTTTTGGAAGCTTGGCAACCCCTTTCAATGAAAGTGATTCTCGTCAGTCTCTGCTTGGGGCTACTTCAATAGGACACAAACCATAGCGATAGAACTTGGAACTACATTATTGTGCCAATTTTCAAAGAGCTTGCACAAACCGTGTTTGATTTAGAGTTCCAACTACATGTATCCATATAGGAGAAAACAGAGTGAAACCTCAACATGAAAACGGTTACTGCAAAGGAGGGGTTTAACCTAGAAGAACGAAATTTGGTGAGCCAAGTGGGATTGGTGTACTTATTCTTAAGTGCCAGTATCATCAAGATTGGGTGAAAAATGTTTGCTGAGATTTCAGGAAACTCGTAGTTTTTTGGAAGCTTTCCAACCCCTTTCAATGAAAGTGATTCTCGTCAGTCTCTGCTTGGGGCTACATTCATAGGACACAAACCATAGCGATAGAACTTGGAACTACATTATTGTGCCAAGTTTCAAATAGCTAGCACAAACCGTGTTGATTTAGAGTTCAAACTACATTTATCCGTATAGGAGAAAAACAGAGTGAAACCTAAACCTGAAAACGGTTACTGCAAACGAGCGGTTTAACCTAGAAGAACGAAAACCTGCAAGTATCGTCAAGATTGGGTGAAAAAATGTTTGCTGAGATTTCAGGAAACTCGTAGTTTTTTGGAAGCTTGGCAACCCCTTTCAATGAAAGTGATTCTCGTCAGTCTCTGCTTGGGGCTACTTCCATAGGACACAAACCATAGCGATAGAACTTGGAACTACATTATTGTGCCAAGTTTCAAAGAGCTAGCACAAACCGTGTTTGATTTAGAGTTCCAACTATAGGTATCCATATAGGAGAAAGCAGACTGAAACCTAAACATGAAAACGGTTACTGCAAAGAACGGTTTAACCTAGAAGAACGAAAACCTGCAAGTATCGTCAAGATTGGGTGAAAAAATGTTTGCTGAGATTTCAGGAAACTCGTAGTTTTTGGAAGCTTGGCAACCCCTTTCAATGAAAGTGATTCTCGTCAGTCTCTGCTTGGGGCTACTGCAATTGGACAGAAATCATAGTGATAGAAATTGGAACTACATAATTGTGCCAAATTTCAAAGAGATAGAACAAACCGTGTTTGATTTAGAGTTCCAACTACATGTATCCATATAGGAGAAAACAGAGTGAAACCTAAACATGAAAACGGTTACTGCAAAGGAGCGGTTTAACCGAGAAGAACGAAATTTGGTGAGCCAAGTGGGATTGGTGTACTTTTCCTTACCTGCCAGTATCATCAAGATTGGGTGAAAAAATGTTTGCTGAGATTTCAGGAAACTCGTAGTTTTTTGAAGCTTGGCAACCCCTTTCAATGAAAGTGATTCTCGTCAGTCTCTGCTTGGGGCTACTGCAATTGGACACAAACCATAGCGATAGAACTTGGACCTACATTATTGTGCCAAGTTTCAAAGAGCTTGCATAAACCATGTTTGATTTAGAGTTCCAAGGACATGTATCCATATAGGAGAAAAACAGAGTGACACCTAAACATGAAAACGGTTACTGCAAAGGAAGGGTTTAACCTAGAAGAACGAAATTTGGTGAGCCAAGTCGGAATGGTGTACTGATCATTACCTGCCAGCATCATCAAGATTGGGTGAAAAAATGTTTGCTGAGATTTCAGGAAAGTCGTAGTTTTTTGAAGCTTGGCAACCCCTTTCAATGAAAGTGATTCTCGTCACTCTCTGCTTGGGGCTCCTGCAATTGGACACAAACCATAGCGATAGCACTTGGAACTACATTATTGTGCCAATTTTCAAAGAGCTAGCGCAAACCGTGTTTGATTTAGAGTTCCAACTACATGTATTCATATAGGAGAAGACAGAGTGAAACCTAAACATGAAAACGGTTACTGCAAAGGAACGGTATAACCTAGAAGAATGAAATATGGTGAGCCAAGTGGGATTGGTGTACTGATCATTACCTACAAGTATCATCAAGATTGGGTGAAAAAATGTTTGCTGAGATTTCAGGAAACTCGTAGTTTTTTGGAAGCTTGGCAACCCCTTTCAATGAAAGTGATTCTCCTCAGTCTCTGCTTGGGGCTACTGCAATTGGACAGAAATCATAGTGATAGAAATTGGAACTACATAATTGTGCCAAATTTCAAAGAGCTAGAACAAACCGTGTTTGATTTAGAGTTCCAACTACATGTATCCATAAAGGAGAAAACAGAGTGAAACCTAAACATGAAAACGGTTACTGCATAGGAACGGTTTAACCTAGAAAAACGAAATTTGGTGAGCCAAGTGGGACTGCTGTACTGATTATTACCTGCAAGTATCATCAAGATTGGGTGAAAAAATGTTTGCTGAGATTTCAGGAAACTCGTAGTTTTTTGGAAGCTTGGCAACCCCTTTCAATGAAAGTGATTCTCGTCAGTCTCTGCTTGGGGCTACTGCAAATGGACACAAACCATAGCGATAGAAATTGGAACTACATTATTGTGCCAAGTTTCAAAGATTTAGCACAAACCGTGTTTGATTTAGAGTTCCAACTACATGTATCCATATAGGAGAAAACAGAGTGAAACCTAAACATGAAAACGGTTACTTCAAAGGAACGGTTTAACCTGTAAGAACGAAATTTGGTGAGCCAAGTGGGACTGTTGTACTGATCATTACCTGCAAGTATCATCAAGATTGGGTGAAAAAAAATGTTTGCTGAGATTTCAGGAAACTCGTAGTTTTTTATAAGCTTGGCAACCCCTTTCAATGAAAGTGATTCTTGTCAGTCTCTGCTTGGTTCTACTTCAATAGGACACAAACCATAGCGATAGAACTTGGAACTACATTATTGTGCCAATTTTCAAAGAGCTTGCACAAACCGTGTTTGATTTAGAGTTCCAACTACATGTATCCATATAGGAGAAAACAGAGTGAAACCTCAACATGAAAACGGTTACTGCAAAGGAGGGGTTTAACCTAGAAGAACGAAATTTGGTGAGCCAAGTGGGATTGGTGTACTTATTCTTAACTGCCAGTATCATCAAGATTGGGTGAAAAAATGTTTGCTGAGATTTCAGGAAACTCGTAGTTTTTTGGAAGCTTTCCAACCCCTTTCAATGAAAGTGATTCTCGTCAGTCTCTGCTTGGGGCTACATTCATAGGACACAAACCATAGCGATAGAACTTGGAACTACATTATTGTGCCAAGTTTCAAATAGCTAGCACAAACCGTGTTTGATTTAGAGTTCAAACTACATTTATCCGTATAGGAGAAAAACAGAGTGAAACCTAAACCTGAAAACGGTTACTGCAAACGAGCGGTTTAACCTAGAAGAACGAAAACCTGCAAGTATCGTCAAGATTGGGTGAAAAAATGTTTGCTGAGATTTCAGGAAACTCGTAGTTTTTTGGAAGCTTGGCAACCCCTTTCAATGAAAGTGATTCTCGTCAGTCTCTGCTTGGGGCTACTTCCATAGGACACAAAACATAGCGATAGAACTTGGAACTACATTATTGTGCCAAGTTTCAAAGATTTAGCACAAACCGTGTTTGATTTAGAGTTCCAACTATAGGTATCCATATAGGAGAAAGCAGACTGAAACCTAAACATGAAAACGGTTACTGCAAAAGAACGGTTTAACCTAGAAGAACGAAAACCTGCAAGTATCGTCAAGATTGGGTGAAAAAATGTTTGCTGAGATTTCAGGAAACTCGTAGTTTTTTGGAAGCTTGGCAACCCCTTTCAATGAAAGTGATTCTCGTCAGTCTCTGCTTGGGGCTACTGCAATTGGACAGAAATCATAGTGATAGAAATTGGAACTACATAATTGTGCCAAATTTCAAAGAGATAGAACAAACCGTGTTTGATTTAGAGTTCCAACTACATGTATCCATATAGGAGAAAACAGAGTGAAACCTAAACATGAAAACGGTTACTGCAAAGGAGCGGTTTAACCGAGAAGAACGAAATTTGGTGAGCCAAGTGGGATTGGTGTACTTTTCCTTACCTGCCAGTATCATCAAGATTGGGTGAAAAAATGTTTGCTGAGATTTCAGGAAACTCGTAGTTTTTTGAAGCTTGGCAACCCCTTTCAATGAAAGTGATTCTCGTCAGTCTCTGCTTGGGGCTACTGCAATTGGACACAAACCATAGCGATAGAACTTGGACCTACATTATTGTGCCAAGTTTCAAAGAGCTTGCATAAACCATGTTTGATTTAGAGTTCCAAGGACATGTATCCATATAGGAGAAAAACAGAGTGACACCTAAACATGAAAACGGTTACTGCAAAGGAAGGGTTTAACCTAGAAGAACGAAATTTGGTGAGCCAAGTCGGAATGGTGTACTGATCATTACCTGCCAGCATCATCAAGATTGGTTGAAAAAATGTTTGCTGAGATTTCAGGAAAGTCGTAGTTTTTTGAAGCTTGGCAACCCCTTTCAATGAAAGTGATTCTCGTCAGTCTCTGCTTGGGGCTCCTGCAATTGGACACAAACCATAGCGATAGCACTTGGAACTACATTATTGTGCCAATTTTCAAAGAGCTAGCGCAAACCGTGTTTGATTTAGAGTTCCAACTACATGTATTCATATAGGAGAAGACAGAGTGAAACCTAAACATGAAAACGGTTACTGCAAAGGAACGGTTTAACCTAGAAGAATGAAATTTGGTGAGCCAAGTGGGATTGGTGTACTGATCATTACCTACAAGTATCATCAAGATTGGGTGAAAAAATGTTTCCTAGATTTCAGGAAACTCGTAGTTTTTTGGAAGCTTGGCAACCCCTTTCAATGAAAGTGATTCTCGTCAGTCTCTGCTTGGGGCTACTTCCATAGGACACAAACCATAGCGATAGAACTTGGAACTACATTATTGTGCCAAGTTTCAAAGAGCTAGCACAAACCGTGTTTGATTTAGAGTTCCAACTACATGTATCCATATAGGAGAAAACAGAGTGAAACCTAAACATGAAAACGGTTACTGCAAAGGAACGGTTTAACCTAGAAGAACGAAATTTGGTGAGCCACGCGGAATTGGTGTACTGATCATAACCTGCCAGTATCATCAAGATTGGGTGATAAAATGTTTGCTGAGATTTCCAGGAAACTCGTAGATTTTGGAAGCTTGGCAACCCGTTTCAATGAAAGTGATTCTCGTCAGTCTCTGCTTGGGGCTACTTCAATTGGACACAAACCATAGCGATAGAACTTGGAACTACATTATTGTGCCAAGTTTCAAAGAGCTAGCACAAACCGTGTTTGATTTAGAGTTCCAACTACATGTATCCATATAGGAGAAAACAGAGTGAAACCTAAACATGAAAACGGTTACTGCATAGGAACGGTTTAACCTAGAAAAACGAAATTTGGTGAGCCAAGTGGGACTGCTGTACTGATTATTACCTGCAAGTATCATCAAGATTGGGTGAAAAAATGTTTGCTGAGATTTCAGGAAACTCGTTGTTTTTTGGAAGCTTGGCAACCCCTTTCAATGAAAGTGATTCTCGTCAGTCTCTGCTTGGGGCTACTGCAATTGGACACAAACCATAGCGATAGAAATTGGAACTATATTATTGCGCCAAGTTTCAAAGAGCTAGCACAAACCGTGTTTGATTTAGAGTTCCAACTACATGCATCCATAAAGAGAAAACAGAGTGAAACCTAAACATGAAAACGATTGCAGCAGAGGAACGGTTTAACCTAGAAGAACGAAATTTGGTGAGATAAGTGGGACTGTTGTACTGATCATTACCTGTAAGTATCATCAAGATTGGGTGAAAAAATGTTTGCTGAGATTTTGGAAACTCGTAGTTTTTTGGAAGCTTGGCAACCCATTTCAATCAAAGTGATTCTCGACAGTCTCTGCTTTGGGCTACTTCCATAGGACACAAACCATAGCGATAGATCTTGGAACTACATTATTGTGCCCAGTTTCAAAGACCTACCACAAACTCTGTTTGATTTACAGTTCCAACTACATGTATCCATATAGAAGAAAACAGAGTGAAACCTAAACATGAAAACGATTACTGCAAAGGAAAGGTTTAACCTAGAAGAACGAAATTTGGTGAGCCAAGTGGGACTGTTGTACTCATCATTACTGCAAGTATCATCAAGATTGGGTGAAAAAATGTTTGCTGAGATTTCAGGAAACTCGTAGTTTTTTGGAATCTTGGCAACCCCTTTCAATGAAAGTGTTTCTCGTCAGTCTCTGCTTGGGGCTACTGCAATTGGACACAAACCATAGCGATAGAAATTGGAACTACATTATTGTGCCAAGTTTCAAAGAGCTAGCACAAACGGTGTTTGATTTAGAGTTCCAAATACATGTATCCATATAGGAGAAAACAGAGTGAAACCTAAACATAAAAACGGTTAGTGCAAAAAGGAGCGGTTTAACCTAGAAGAACGAAATTTGGTGAGCCTAGTGGGACTTTTGCACTGATCATTACCTGCAAGTATCATCAAGATTGTGTGTAAAAATGTTTGCTGAGATTTCAGGGAACTCGTAGTTTTTTGGAAGCTTGGCAACCCATTTCAATGAAAGTGATTCTCGTCAGTCTCTGCTTGGGGCTACTGCAATTGGACACAAACCATAGCGATAGAACTTGGAACTACATTATTGTGCCAAGTTTCAACGAGCTTGCATAAACCATGTTTGATTTAGAATTCCAAGGAAATGTATCCATATAGGAGAAAAACAGAGTGACACCTAAACATGAAAACGGTTACTGCAAAGGAACGGTTAAACCTAGAAGAACGAAATTTGGTGAGCCAAGTCGGATTGGTGTACTGATCATTACCTGCCAGTATCATCAAGATTGGGTGAAAAAAGTTTGCTGAGATTTCAGGAAACTCGTAGTTTTTTGGAAGCTTGGCAACCCCTTTCAATGAAAGTGCTTCTCGTCAGTCTCTGCTTGGGGCTACTTCAATTGGACACAAACCATAGCGATAGAACTTGGAACTACATTATTGTGCCAAGTTTCAAAAACCTATGACAAACTGTGTTTGATTTAGAGTTCCAACTACATGTATCCATATAGGAGAAAACAGAGTGAAACCTAAACATGAAAATGATTGCTGCAAAGGAACGGTTTAACCGAGAAGAACGAAATTTGGTGAGATAAGTGGGACTGTTGTACTGATCATTACCTGCAAGTATCATCAAGATTGGGTGAAAAAATGTTTGCTGAGATTTAGGAAACTCGTAGTTTTTTGGAAGTTGGCAACCCCTTTCAATGAAAGTGATTCTCGACAGTCTCTGCTTTGGGCTACTTCCATAGGACACAAACCATAGCGATAGATCTTGGAACTACATTATTGTTTCCAGTTTCAAAGAGCTAGCACAAACCCTGTTTGATTTACAGTTCCAACTACATGTATCCATAAAGGAGAAAATAGAGTGAAACCTAAGCATGAAAACGGTTACTGCAAAAAAGCGGTTTAACCTAGAAGAACGAAATTTGGTGAGCCAAGTGGGATTGGTTTACTTATCCTTACATGTCAGTATCATCAAGATTGGGTGAAAAAAATTTTTGCTGAGATTTCAGGAAACTCTTTGTTTTTTGGAAGCTTGGCAACCCCTTTCAATGAAAGTGATTCTCGTCAGTCTCTGCTTGAGGCTACTTCAATTGGACACAAACCATAGCGATAGAAATTGGAACTACATTATTGTGGCAATTTTCAAGGAGCTAGCACAAACCGTGTTTGATTTAGAGTTTCAACTACATGTATCCATATAGGAGAAAACAGAGTGAAACCTAAACATGAAAACGGTTACTGCAAAGGAGCGGTTTAACCTAGAAGAACGAAATTTTGTGAGCCAAGTGGGACTGTTGTACTGATCATTACCTGCAAGTATCATCTAGATTGGGTGAAAAAATGTTTGCTGAGATTTCAGGAAACTCGTAGTTTTTTGGAAGCTTGGCAACCCCTTTCAATCAAAGTGATTCTCGACAGTCTCTGCTTGGGGCTACTGCAATTGGACACATACCATAACGATAGAAATTGGAACTACATTATTGTGCCAAGTTTGAAAGAGCTAGCATAAACCGTGTTTGATTTAGAGTTCCTAGGACATGTATCCTTATAGGAGAAAACAGAGTGAAACCTAAACATGAAAACGGTTCCTGCAAAGGAAAGGTTTAACCTAGAAGAACGAAATTTGGTAAGCCAAGGCGGCTTGGTGTACTGATCATTTCCTGCCAGTATCATCAAGATTGGGTGAAAAAATGTTTGCTGAGGTTTCAGGAAACTCGTAGTTTTTTGGAAGCTTGGCAACCCCTTTCAATGAAAGTGATTCTCGTCAGTCTCTGCTTGGCGCTACTTCCATAGGACACAAACCATAGCGATAGAACTTGGAACTACATTATTGTCCCACGTTTCAAAGAGCTTGCATAAACCGTGTTTGATTTAGAGTTCCAACTACATGTATCCATATAGGAGAAAACAGAGTGAAACATAAACATGAAAACGGTTACTGCATAGGAACGGTTTAACCTAGAAAAACGAAATTTGGTGAGCCAAGTGGAACTGTTGTACTGATCATTACCTGCAAGTATCGTCAAGATTGGGTGAAAAAATGTTTGCTGAGATTTCAGGAAACTCGTAGTTTTTTGGAAGCTTGGCAACCCCTTTCAATGAAAGTGATTCTCGTCAGTCTCTGCTTGGGGCTACTGCAATTGGACACAAACCATAGCGATAGAAATTGGAACTACATTATTGTGCCAAGTTTCAAAGAGCTAGCACAAACCGTGTTTGATTTAGAGTTCCAAATACATGTATCCATATAGGAGAAAACAGAGTGAAACCTAAACATGAAAACGGTTACTGCAAAAAAACGGTTTAACCTAGAAGAACGAAATTTGGTGAGCCAAGTAGGACTGGTGTACTTATCCTTACCTGCCAGTATCATCAAGATTGGGTGAAAAAATGTTTGCTGAGATTTCAGGAAACTCGTAGTTTTTTGGAAGCTTGGCAACCCCTTTCAATGAAAGTGATTCTCGTCAGTCTCTGCTTTTGGCTACTGCAATTGGACACAAACCATAGTGATAGAAATTGAAACTACATTATTGTGCCAAGTTTCAAAGAGCTAGCACAAACCGTGTTTGATTTAGAGTTCCAAATACATGTATCCATATAGGAGAAAACAGAGTGAAACCTAAACATGAAAACGATTACTGCAAAGGAACGGTTTAATCTAGAAGAACGAAATTTGGTGAGCCAACTGGGACTTTTTACTGATCATTACCTGCAAGTATCATCAAGATTGGGTGAAAAAATGTTTGCTGTGATTTCAGGAAACTCGTAGTTTTTGGAAGCTTGGCAACCCCTTTCAATGAAAGTGATTCTCGTCAGTCTCTGCTTGGGGCTACTTCAATTGGACACAAAACATAGCGACAGAACTTTGAACTACATTATTGTGCCAAGTTTCAAAGAGCTAGCATATACCGTGTTTGATTTAGAGTTCCAACGACATGTATCCTTAAAGGAGAAAACAGAGTGAAACCTAAACATGAAAACGGTTACTGCCAAGGAACGGTTTAACCTAGAAGAATGAAATTTGGTGAGCCAAGTCGGATTGGTGTACTGATCATGACCTGCCAGTATCATCAAGATTGGGTGAAAAAATGTTTGCTGAGATTTCAGGAAACTCGTAGTTTTTTGGAAGCTTGGCAACCCCTTTCAATGAAAGTGATTCTCGTCAGTTTCTGTTTGGGGCTACTTCAATTGGACACAAACCATAGTGACAGAACTTGGAACTATATTATTGTGCCAAGTTTCAAAGAGCTAGCATAAACCGTGTTTGATTTAGAGTTCCAGCGACATGTATCCTTATAGGAGAAAACAGAGTGAAACCTAAACATTAAAACGGTTACTGCAAAGGAACGGTTTAACCTAGAAGAACGAAGTTTGGTGAGCCAAGTGGGATTGGTGTACTTATCCTTACCTGCCAGTATCATCAATATTGGGTGAAAAAATGTTAGCAGAGATTTGAGGAAACTCGTAGTTTTTTGGAAGCTTGGCAACCCCTTTCAATCAAAGTGATTCTCGTCCTTCTCTGCTTGGGGCTACTTCAGTTGGACACAAAACATAGCGATAGAACTGGAACTACATTATTGTGCCAAGTTTCAAAGAGCTAGCACAAACCGTGTTTGACTTAGAGTTCCAAATATATGTATCCAGATAGGAGATAACAGAGTGAAACCTAAATATGAAAACGGTTACTGCAAAGGAACGGTTTAACCTAGAAGAACGAAGTTTGGTGAGCCAAGTCGGATTGGTGTACTGATCATTACCTGCCAGTATCATCAAGATTGGGTGAAAAAATGTTTGCTGAGATATCAGGAAACTCGTAGTTTTTTGGAAGCTTGGCAAGCCCTTTCAATGAAAGTGATTCTCGTCAGTCTCTGCTTGGGGCTACTTCCATAGGACAGAAACCATAGCGATAGAACTTGAAACTACATTATTGTGCCAAGTTTCAAAGAGCTAGCACAAACCGTGTTTGATTTAGAGTTCCAACTACATGTATCCATATAGGAGAAAACAGAATGAAACCTAAATATGAAAACGGTTACTGCAAAAGAACGGTTTAACCTAGAAGAACGAAGTTTGGTGAACCCAGTCGGATTGGTGTACTGATCATTACCTGCAAGTATCATCAAATTGGGTGAAAAAATGTTTGCTGAGATATCAGGAAACTCGTAGTTTTTCATAAGCTTGGCAACCCCTTTCAATGAAAGTGATTCTTGTCAGTCTCTGCTTGGTTCTTCTTCAATAGGACACAAACCATAGCGAGAGAACTTGGAACTGCATTGTTGTGCCAATTTTCAAAGAGCTTGCACAAACCGTGTTTGATTTAGAGTTCCAACTACATGTATCCATATAGGAGAAAACAGAGTGAAACCTAAACATGAAAACGCTTAGTGGAAAGGAGTGGTTTAACCTAGAAGAACGAAATTTGGTGAGCCAAGTGGGATTGGTGTACTTATCCTTACCTGCCAGGATCATCAATATTGGGTGAAAAAATGTTTGCAGAGATTTGAGGAAACTCGTAGTTTTTTGGAAGCTTGGCAACCCCTTTCAATCAAAGTAATTCTCGTCCTTCTCTGCCTGGGGCTACTTCAGTTGGACACAAAACATAGCAATGGAACTTGGAACTACATTATTGTGCCAAGTTTCAAAGAGCTAGCACAAACCGTGTTTGATTTAGAGTTCCAACTACATGTATCCATATTGGAGAAAACAGAGTGAAACCTAAATATGAAAACGGTTACTGCAAAGGAGTGGTTTAACCTAGAAGAACGAAATTTGGTGAGCCAAGTGGGATTTGTGTCCTTATCCTTACCTGCCAGTATCATCAATATTGGGTGAAAAAATATTTCCTGAGATTTCAGGAAACTCGTAGGTTTCTTTAAGCTTGGCAACCCCTTTCAATGAAAGTGATTCTCGTCAGTCTCTGCTTTTGGCTACTTCAATTGGACACAAACCATAGCGATAGAACTTGGAACTACATTATTGTGCCAAGATTCAAAGAACTAGCACAAACCGTGTTTGATTTAGAGTTCCAACTACATGTATCCATATAGGAGAAAACAGAGTGAAACCTAAACATGAAAACGATTACTGCAAAGGAAAGGTTTAACCTAGAAGAACGAAATTTGGTGAGCCAAGTCGGACTGTTGTACTCATCATTACTGCAAGTATCATCAAGATTGGGTGAAAAAATGTTTGCTGAGATTTCAGGAAACTCGTAGTTTTTTGGAAGCTTGGCAACCCCTTTCAATGAAAGTGATTCTCGTCAGTCTCTGCTTGGTTCTACTTTAATAGTACACAAACCATAGCGATAGAACTTGGAACTACATTATTGTGCCCAGTTTCAAAGAGCTAGCAGAAACCCTGTATGATTTAGAGTTCCAACTACATGTATCCATAAAGGAGAAAACAGAGTGAAACCTAAACATGAAAACGGTTACTGCAAAGGAGCGGTTTAACCTAGAAGAACGAAATTTGGTGAGCCAAGTGGGATTGGTGTACTGATCCTTTACTTCCAGTATCATCAAGATTGGGTGAAAAAATGTTTGTTGAGATTTCAGGAAACTCGTAGTTTTTTGGAAGCTTGGCAACCCCTTTCAATTAAAAAGATTCTCGTCAGTCTCTGCGTGGGGCTACTTCCATAGGACACAAACCATAGCGACAGAACTTGGAACTACATTATTGTGCCAAGTTTGAAAGAGCTGGCACAAACCGTGTTTGATTTAGAGTTCCAACTACATGTATCCATATAGGAGAAAACAGAGTGAAACCTAAACATGAAAACGGTTACTGCAAAGGAACGGTTTAACCAAGAAGAACGAAATTTGGTGAGCCAAGCGGAATTGGTGTACTGATCATTACCTGCAAGTATCATCAAATTGGGTGAAAAAATGTTTGCTGAGATTTCAGGAAACTCGTAGTTTTTTATAAGATGGGCAACCCCTTTCAATGAAAGTGATTCTCGTCCGTCTCTGCTTGGTTCTTCTTCAATAGGACACAAACCATAGCGATAGAAATTGGAACTACATAATTGTGCCAAGTTTCAAAGAGCTAGCACAAACCGTGTTTGATTTTGAGTTCCAACTACATGTATCCATATAGGAGAAAACAGAGTGAAACCTAAACATGAAAACGGTTACTGCATAGGAACGGTATAACCTAGAAAAACGAAATTTGGTGAGGCAAGTGGGACTCTTGTACTGATCATTACCTGCAAGTATCGTCAAGAATGGGTGAAAAAATGTTTGCTGAGATTTCAGGAAACTCGTAGTTTTTTGGAAGCTTGGCAAACCTTTCAATGAAAGTGATTCTCATCAGTCTCTGCTTGGGGCTACTTCAATTGGACACAAACCATAGCGATAGAAATTGGAACTACATTATTGTGCCAAGTTTCAAATAGCTAGCACAAACCGTGTTTGATTTAGAGTTCCAACTACAAGTATCCATATAGGAGAAAACAGAGTGAAACCTAAACATGAAAACGGTTACTGCAAAGGAACGGTTTAACCTAGAAGAACGAAATTGGTGAGCCAAATGGGATTGGTGTACTTATCCTTACCTGTCAGTTTCATCAATATTGGGTGAAAAAATGTTTCCTGAGATTTCAGGAAACTCGTAGTTTTTTGGAAGCTTGGCAACCCCTTTCAATCAAAGTGATTCTCGTCCTTCTCTGCTTGGGGCTACTTCAGTTGGACACAAAACATAGCGAGAGAACTTGGAACTACAAAATTGTGCCAAGTTTCGAAGACCTAGCACAAACCGTGTTTGATTTTGAGTTCCAACTACATGTATCCATATAGGAGAAAACAGAGTGAAACCTAAACATGAAAACGGTTACTGCATATTAACAATTTAACCTAGAAAAACGAAATTTGGTGAGCCAAGTGGGACTGTTGTACTGATCATTACCTGCAAGTATCATCAAGATTGGGTGAAAAAATGTTTGCTGAGATTTCAGGAAACTCTTAGTTTTTTAGAAGCTTGGCAATCCCATTCAATGAAAGTGATTCTCGTCAGTCTCTGCTTGGGGCTACTTCAATTGGACACAAACCATAGCGATAGAACTTGGAACTACATTATTGTGCCAAGTTTCAAAGAGCTAGCACAAACCGTGTTTGATTTTGTGGTCCAACTACATGTATCCATATAGGAGAAAACAGAGTGAAACCTAAACATGAAAACGGTTACTGCATAGGAACGGTGTAACCTAGAAAAACGAAATTTGGTGAGCCTAGTGGGACTGTTGTACTGATCATTACCTGCCAGTATCATCAAGATTGGGTGAAAAATGTTTGCTCAGATTTCAGGAAACTCGTAGTTTTTTGGAAGCTTGGCAACCCCTTTCAATGAAAGTGATTCTCGTCAGTCTCTGCTTTGGTGCTACATCCATAGGACACAAACCATAGCGATAGAACTTTTTACTACATTATTGTGCCCAGTTTCAAAGAGCTAGCAGAAACCCTGTATGATTTAGAGTTCCAACTACATGTATCCATAAAGGAGAAAACAGAGTGAAACCTAAACATGAAAACGGTTACTGCAAAGGAGCGGATTAACCTAGAAGAACGAAATTTGGTGAGCCAAGTGGGATTGGTGTACTGATCCTTTCCTGCCAGTATCATCAAGATTGGGTGAAAAAGTGTTTGCTGAGATTTCAGGAAACTCGTAGTTTTTTGGAAGCTTGGAAACCCCTTTCAATGAAAAAGATTCTCGTCAGTCTCTGCTTGGGGCTACTTCAATAGGACACAACCATAGCGATAGAACTTGGAACTACATTATTGTGCATATTTTCAAAGAGCTAGCAAAAACCCTGTTTGATTAGAGTCCCAACTACATGTATCCCTAAAGGAGAAAACAGAGTGAAACCTAAACATGAAAACGGTTACTGCAAAGGAGCGGTTTAACGTAGAAGAACGAAATTTGGTGAGCCAAGAGGGATTGGTGTACTTTTCCTTACCTGCCAGTATCATCAAGATTGGGTGAAAAAATGTTTGCTGAGATTTCAGGAAACTCGTAGTTTTTTGGAAGCTTGGCAACCCCTTTCAATTAAAGTGATTCTCTTCAGTCTCTGCTTGATGCTACTTCAATAGGACACAAACCATAGCGATAGAACTTGGAACTACATAATTGTGCCAGGTTTCAAAGAGCTAGCATAAACCGTGTTTGATTTAGAGTTCCAACTACATGTATCCATATAGGAGAAAATAATTGAAACCTAAACATGAAAACGGTTTCTGCAAAGGAACGGTTTAACCTAGAAGAACGTAATTTGGTGAGCCCAGTGGGTTTGGTGTACTGATCATTACCTGCAAGTATCATCAAGATTGGGTGAAAAAATGTTTGCTGAGATTTCAGGAAACTCGTAGTTTTTTGGAAGCTTGGCAACCCCTTTCAATGAAAGTGATTCTCGTCAGTCTCTGCTTGGGGCTACTTCCATAGGACACAAATCATAGCGATAGAACTTGGAACTACATTATTGTGCCAAGTTTCAAAGAGCTAGCACAAACCGTGTTTGATTTAGAGTTCCAACTACATGTATCCATATAGGGAAAACAGAGTGAAACCTAAACATGAAAACAGTTACTGCATAGGAACGGTTTAACCTAGAAAAACGAAATTTGGTGAGGCAAGTGGGACTGTTGTACTGATCATTACCTGCAAATATCGTCAAGATTGGGTGAAAAAATGTTTGCTGAGATTTCAGGAAACTAGTAGTTTTTTGGAAGCTTGGCAACCCCTTTCAATGAAAGTGATTCTCGTCAGTCTCTGCTTGGGGCTACTTCCATAGGACACAAATCATAGCGATAGAACTTGGAACTACATTATTGTGCCAAGTTTCAAAGAGCTAGCACAAACCGTGTTTGATTTAGAGTTCCAAATACATATATCCATATAGGGGAAAACAGAGTGAAACCTAAACATGAAAACGTTTACTTCAAAGGAACGGTTTAACATAGAAGAACGAAATTTGATGAGCCAAGTGGTATTGGTGTACTGATCATTACCTGCAAGTATCATCAAGATTTGGTGAAAAAATATTTGCTGAGATTTCAGGAAACTCGTAGATTTTGGAAGCTTGGCAACCCCTTTCAATGAAAGTGATTCTCGTCAGTCTCTGCTTGGTTCTACATCAATAGGACACAAACCATAGCGTTAGAACTTGGAACTACATTATTGTGCCAAGTTTCAAAGAGCGAGCACAAACCCATTATGATTTAGAGTTCCAACTACATGTATCCATAAATGTGAAAACAGAGTGAAACCTAAACATGAAAACGGTTACTGCAAAGGAGCGGTTTAACCTAGAAGAACGAAATTTGGTGAGCCAAGTGGGATTGGTGTACTTATCCTTACCTGCCAGTATCATCAAGATTGCATGAAAAAATGTTTGCTGAGATTTCAGGAAACTCGTAGTTTTTTGGAAGCTTGGCAACCCCTTTCAATGAAAATGATTCTCGTCAGTCTCTGCTTGATGGTACTTCCATAGGACACAAACCATAGCGATAGAACTTGGAACTACATTATTGTGCCAAGTTTCAAAGAGCTAGCACAAACCGTTTTTGATTTAGAGTTCCAACTACATGTATCCATATAGGAGAAAACAGAGTGAAACCTAAACATGAAAACGGTTACTGCAAAGGAACGGTTTAACCTAGAAGAACGAAGTTTGGTGAGCCATGTCGGATTGGTGTACTGATCATTACCTGCCAGTAACATCAAATTGGGTGAAAAAATGTTTGCTGAGATTTCAGGAAACTCGTAGTGTTTTATAAGCTTGGCAACCCCTTTCAATGAAAGTGATTCTTTTCAGTCTCTGCTTGGTTCTTCTTCAATAGGACACAAACCATAGCGAGAGAACTTGGAACTACATTATTGTGCCAATTTTCAAAGAGCTTGCTCAAACCGTGTTTGATTTAGAGTTCCAACTACATGTATCCATATAGGAGAAAACAGAGTGAAACCTAAACATGAAAACTGTTACTGCAAAGGATCGGTTTAACCTAGAAGAACGAAATTTGGTGAGCCAAGTGGGATTGATGTATTTATTCTTACCTGTCAGTTTCATCAAGATTGGGTGAAAAAAATGTTTGCTGAGATTTCAGGAAACTCGTAGTTTTTTGGAAGCTTGGCAACCCCTTTAAATGAAAGTGATTCTCGTCAGTCTCTGCTTGGGGCTACTTCCATTGGACACAAACCATAGCGATAGAACTTGGAACTACATTATTGTGCCAAGTTTCAAAGAGCTAGCACTAACCGTGTTTGATTTAGAGTTCCAACTACATGTATCCATGTAGGAGAAAACAGAGTGAAACCTAAATATGAAAACGGTTACTGCAAAGGAACGGTTTAACCTAGAAGAACGAAGTTTGGTGAGCCAAGTCGGATTGGTGTACTGATCATTACCTGCCAGTATCATCAAGATTGGGTGAAAAAATGTTTGCTGAGATTTCAGGAAACACGTAGTTTTTTGGAAGCTTGGGAACCCCTTTCAAATAAAGTGATTCTCGTCAGTCTCTGCTTGGGGCTACTTCCAGAGGACACAAACCATAGTGATAGAACTTGGAACTACATTATTGTGCCAAGTTTGAAAGAGCTAGCACAAACCGTGTTTGATTTAGAGTTCCAACTACATGTATCCATATAGGAGAAAACAGAGTGAAACCTAAACATGAAAACGGTTACTGCAAAGGAACGGTTTAACCTAGAAGAACGAAATTTGGTGAGCCAAGCGGAATTGGTGTACTGATCATTACCTGCAAGTATCATCAAATTGGGTAAAAAAATGTTTGCTGAGATTTCAGGAAACTCGTAGTTTTTTATAAGCTTGGCAACCCCTTTCAATGAAAGTGATTCTTGTCAGTCTCTGCTTGGTTCTTCTTCAATAGGACACAAACCATAGCTAGAGAACTTGGAACTGCATTATTGTGCCAATTTTCAAAGAGCTTGCACAAACCGAGTATGATTTAGAGTTCCAACTACATGTATCCATATAGGAGAAAACAGAGTGAAACCTAAACATGAAAACGGTTACTGCAAAGGAGCAGTTTATCCTAGAAGAACGAAATTTGGTGAGCCAAGTGGGATTGGTGTACTTATCCTTACCTGCCAGTATCATCAATATTGGGTGAAAAAATGTTTGCTGAGATTTCAGGAAACTCGTAGTTTTTTGGAAGCTTGGCAACCCCTTTCAATGAAAGTGATTCTCGTCAGTCTCTGCTTGGGGCTACTTCCATAGGACACAAACCATAGCAAAAGAACTTGGAACTCCATTATTGTGCCAAGTTTCAAAGAGCTAGCACAAACCGTGTTTGATTTTGAGTTCCAACTACATGTATCCATATATGAGAAAACAGAGTGAAACCTAAACATGAAAACGGTTACTGCATAGTAACGGTTTAACCTAGAAAAACGAAATTTGGTGAGCCAAGTGGGACTGTTGTACTGATCATTACCTGCAAGTATCGTCAGTATTGGATGAAAAAATGTTTGCTAAGATTTCAGGAAACTCGTAGTTTTTTGGAAGCTTGGCAACCCCTTTAAATGAAACTGATTCTCGTCAGTCTCTGCTTGGGGCTACTTCAATTGGACACAAACCATAGTGATAGAACTTGGAACTACATTATTGTGCCAAGTTTCAAAGAGATAGCACAAACCGTGTTTGGTTTTGAGGTCCAACTACATGTATCCATATAGGAGAAAACAGAGTGAAACCTAAACATGAAAACGGTTACTGCATAGGAACGGTGTAACCTAGAAAAAAGAAATTTGGTGAGCCAAGTGGGACTGTTGTACTGATCATTACCTGCCAGTATCCTCAAGATTGGGTGAAACAATGTTTGCTCAGATTTCAGGAAACTCGTAGTTTTTTGGAAGCTTGGCAACCCCTTTCAATGAAAGTGTTTCTCGTCAGTCTCTGCTTTAGGGTTACATCCATAGGACACAAACCATAGCGATAGAACTTTTTACTACATTATTGTGCCCAGTTTCAAAGAGCTAGCACAAACCCTGTATGATTTAGACTTCCAACTACATATATCCATAAAGGAGAAAACAGAGTGAAACCTAAACATGAAAACGGTTACTGCAATGGAGCGGTTTAACATAGAAGAACGAAATTTGGTGAGCCAAGTGGGATTGGTGTACTGATCCTTTCCTCCCAGTATCATCAAGATTGGGTGAAAAAATGTTTGCTGAGATTTCAGGAAACTCGTAGTTTTTTGGAAGCTTGGCAACCCCTTTCAATGAAAAAGATTCTCGTCAGTCTCTGCTTGGGGCTACTACAATAGGACACAAACCATAGCAATAGAACTTGGAAATACATTATTTTGCATATTTTCAAAGAGCTAGCAAAAACCCTGTTTGATTTAGAGCCCAACTACATGTATCCCTAAAGGAGAAAAAGGAGTGAAACCTAAACATGAAAACGGTTACTACAAAGGAGCGGTTTAACGTAGAAGAACGAAATTTGTTGAGCCAAGAGGGATTGGTGTACTTATCCTTACCTGCCAGTATCATCAAGATTGGGTGAAAAAATGTTTGCTGAGATTTCAGGAAACTCGTAGTTTTTTGGAAGCTTGGCAACCCCTTTCAATGAAAGTGATTCTCTTCAGTCTCTGCTTGGTGCTACTTCAATGGACACAAACCATAGCGATAGAACTTGGAACTACATTATTGTGCCAGGTTTCAAAGAGCTAGCATAAACCGTGTTTGATTTAGAGTTCCAACTACATGTATCCTTATAGGAGAAAACAGATTGAAACCTAAACATGAAAACGGTTACTGGAAAGGAACGGTTTAACCTAGAAGAACGTAATTTGGTGAGCCAAGTCCGATTTATGTACTGATCAATACCTGCAAGTATCATCAAGATTGGGTGAAAAAATGTTTGCTGTGATTTCAGGAAACTCGTAGTTTTTTGGAAGCTTGGCAACCCCTTTCAATGAAAGTGATTCTCGTCAGTCTCTGCTTGGGGCTACTTCAATTGGACACAAAACATAGCGACAGAACTTTGAACTACATTATTGTGCCAAGTTTCAAAGAGCTAGCATATACCGTGTTTGATTTAGAGTTCCAACGACATGTATCCTTAAAGGAGAAAACAGAGTGAAACCTAAACATGAAAACGGTTACTGCCAAGGAACGGTTTAACCTAGAAGAATGAAATTTGGTGAGCCAAGTCGGATTGGTGTACTGATCATGACCTGCCAGTATCATCAAGATTGGGTGAAAAAATGTTTGCTGAGATTTCAGGAAACTCGTAGTTTTTTGGAAGCTTGGCAACCCCTTTCAATGAAAGTGATTCTCGTCAGTCTCTGCTTGGGGCTACTTCCATAGGACATAAATCATAGCGGTAGAACTTGGAACTACATTATTGTGCCAAGTTTCAAAGAGCTAGCACAAACCGTGTTTGATTTAGAGTTCCAACTATATGTATCCATATAGGAGAAAACAGAGTGAAACCTAAACATGAAAACAGTTACTGCATAGGAACGGTTTAACCTAGAAAAACGAAGTTTGGTGAGCCAAGTGGGACTGTTGTACTGATCATTACCTGCAAATATCGTCAAGATTGGGTGAAAAAATGTTTGCTGAGATTTCAGGAAACTCGTAGTTTTTTGGAAGCTTGGCAACCCCTTTCAATGAAAGGGATTCTCGTCTGTCTCTGCTTGGTTCTTCTTCAATAGGACACAAACCATTGCGATAGAACTTGGAACTACATTATTGTGCCAAGTATCAAAGAGCTAGCACAAACCGTGTTTGATTTAGAGTTCCAACTACAAGTATCCATATAGGAGAAAACAGACTGAAACCTAAACATGAAAACGGTTACTGCAAAGGAACGGTTTAACCTAGAAGAACGAAATTTGGTGAGCCAAGTGGGATTGGTGTACTGAATTACCTGCAAGTATCATCAAGATTGGGTGAAAAAATGTTTGCTGAGATTTTAGGAAACTCGTAGTTTTTTGGAAGTTTGGAAACCCCTTTCAATGAAAGTGATTCTCGTCAGTCTCTGCTTGGGGCTACTTCCATAGGACACAAACCATAGCGAGAGAACTTGGAACTACATTAGTTTGCCAATTATCAAAGAGCTTGCACAAACCGTGTTTGATTTAGAGTTCCAACTACATGTATCCATATAGGAGAAAACAGAGTGAAACCTAAACATGATAACGGTTACTGCAAAGGAGCAGTTTAACCTAGAAGAACGAAATTTGGTGAGCCAAGTGGGATTGGTGTACTTATCCTTACCTGCCAGTATCATCAAGATCGGGTGAAAAAATGTTTGCTGAGATTTTAGGAAACTCGTAGTTTTTTGCAAGCTTGGCAACCCCTTTCAATGAAAGTGATTCTCATCAGTCTCTGCTTGGTTCTACTTCCATAGGACACAAACCAGAGAGATAGAACTTGGAACTCCATTATTGTGCCCAGTTTCAAAGAGCTAGCACAAACCGTGTTTGATTTTGAGTTCCAACTACATGTATCCATATAGGAGAAAACAGAGTGAAACCTAAACATGAAAACGGTTACTGCATAGGAACGGTTTAACCTAGAAAAACGAAATTTGGTGAGCCAACTGGGACTGTTGTACTGACCATTACCTGCAAGTACCGTCAAGATTGGGTGAAAAAATGTTTGCTGAGATTTCAGGAAACTCGTAGTTTTTTGGAAGCTTGGTAACCCCTTTCTATGAAAGTGCTTCTCGTCAGTCTCTGCTTGGGGCTACTTCAATTGGACACAAACCATAGCGATAGAAATTGGAACTACATTACTGTGGCAAGTTTCAAAGAGCTAGCACAAACCGTGTTTGATTTAGAGTTCCAACTACATGTATCCATATAGGAGAAAACAGAGTGAAACCTAAACATGAAAACGGTTACTGCAAAGGAACGGTTTAACCTAGAAGAACGAAATTTGGTGAGCCAAGTGGGATTGGTGTACTTATCCTTACCTGCCAGTTTCATCAAGATTGGGTAAAAAAATGTTTGCTGAGACTTCAGAAAACTCGTAGTTTTTGGAAGCTTGGCAACCCCTTTCAATGAAAGTGCTTCTCGTCAGTCTCTGCTTGGGGCTACTTCCATAGGACACAAACCATAGCGATAGAACTTTTAAATACATTATTGTGCCAAGTTTCAAAGAGCTAGCATAAACCGAGTTTGATTTAGAGTTCCAACTACATGTATCCATATAGGAGAAAACAGAGTGAAACCTAAACATGAAAACGGTTACTGCAAAGGAGCGGTTTAACCTAGAAGAACGAAATTTGGTGAGCCAAGTGGGATTGGTGTACTTATCCTTACCTGCCAGTATCATCAAGATTGCGTGAAAAAATATTTGCTGAGATTTCAGGAAACTCGTAGTTTTTTGGAAGCTTGGCAACCCCTTTCAATGAAAAGGATTCTCGTCAGTCTCTGCTTGATGGTACTTCCATAGGACACAAACCATAGCGATAGAACTTGGAACTACATTATTGTGCCCATTTTCAAAGAGCAAGCACAAACCCTGTTTGATTTAGAGTTCCAACTACATGTATCCATATAGGAGAAAACAGAGTGAAACCTAAACATGAAAACGGTTACTGCAAAGGAGCGGTTTAACCTAGAAGAACGAAATTTGGTGAGCCAAGTGGGATTGGTGTACTTATCCTTACCTGCCAGTATCATCAAGATTGCGTGAAAAAATATTTGCTGAGATTTCAGGAAACTCGTAGTTTTTTGGAAGCTTGGCAACCCCTTTCAATGAAAAGGATTCTCGTCAGTCTCTGCTTGATGGTACTTCCATAGGACACAAACCATAGCGATAGAACTTGGAACTACATTATTGTGCCCATTTTCAAAGAGCAAGCACAAACCCTGTTTGATTTAGAGTTCCAACTACATGTATCCATATAGGAGAAAACAGAGTGAAACCTAAACATGAAAACGGTTACTGCAAAGGAGCGGTTTAACCTAGAAGAACGAAATTTGGTGAGCCAAGTGGGATTGGTGTACTTATCCTTACCTGCCAGTATCATCAAGATTGCGTGAAAAAATATTTGCTGAGATTTCAGGAAACTCGTAGTTTTTTGGAAGCTTGGCAACCCCTTTCAATGAAAAGGATTCTCGTCAGTCTCTGCTTGATGGTACTTCCATAGGACACAAACCATAGCGATAGAACTTGGAACTACATTATTGTGCCCATTTTCAAAGAGCAAGCACAACCCAGTTTGATTTAGAGTTCCAACTACATGTATCCATATAGGAGAAAACAGAGTGAAACCTAAACATGAAAACGGTTACTGCAAAGGAGCGGTTTAACCTAGAAGAACGAAATTTGGTGAGCCAAGTCGGATTTGTGTACTGATCATTACCTGTAAGTATCATCAAGATTGGGTGAAAAAATGTTTGCTGAGAATTCAGGAAACTTGTAGTTTTTTGGAAGCTTGGCAACCCCTTTCAATGAAAGTGATTCTCGTCAGTCTCTGCTTGGGGCTACTTCCATAGGACACCATCCATAGCGATAGAACTTGGAACTACATTATTGTGCCAAGTTTCAAAGAGCTAGCACCAACCGTGTTTGATTTAGAGTTCCAACTACATGTATCCATATAGGAGAAAACAGAGTGAAACCTAAACATGAAAACGGTTACTGCAAAGGAAAGGTTTAACCTAGAAAAACGAAATTTCTTGAGCCAAGTGGGATTGGTGTAGTTATCCATACCTGCCAGTTTAATCAAGATAGGGTGAAAAAATATTTGCTGAGATTTCAGGAATCTCGTTGTTTTTTGGAAGCTTGGCAACCCCTTTAAATGAAAGTGATTATCGTCAGTCTCTGCTTGGGGCTACTTCAATTGGACACAAACCATAGCGATAGAACTTGGAACTACATTATTGTGCCACGTTTCAAAGAGCTAGCACAAACCGTGTTTGATTTAGAGTTCCAACTACATGTATCCATATAGGAGAAAACAGAGTGAAACCTAAATATGAACACGATTACTGCAAAGGAACGGTTTAACCTAGAAGAACGAAATTTGGTGATCCAAGTGGGATTGGTGTACTGATCATTACCTGCCAGTATCATCAATATTGGGTGAAAAAATGTTTGCTGAGATTTCAGGAAACTCGTAGTTTTTTGGAAGCTTGGCAACCCCTTTCAATGAAAGTGATTCTGGTCAGTCTCTGCTTGGGGCTACTTCCATAGGACACAAACCATAGCGAAAGAACTTGGAACTCCATTATTGTGCCAAGTTTCAAAGAGCTAGCACAAACCGTGTTTGATTTTGAGTTCCAAATACATGTATCCATATAGGAGAAAACAGAGTGAAACCTAAACATGAAAACGGTTACTGCAAAGGAACGGTTTAAACTAGAAGAACGTAATTTGGTGAGCCAAGTCGGATTTATGTACTGATCAATACCTGCAAGTATCATCAAGATTGGGTGAAAAAATGTTTGCTGAGATTTCAGGAAACTCGTAGTTTTTTGGAAGCTTGGCAACCCCTTTCAATGAAAGTGATTCTCGTAAGTCTCTGCTTGGGGCTACTTCCATAGGACATAAATCATAGCGGTAGAACTTGGAACTACATTATTGTGCCAAGTTTCAAAGAGCTAGCACAAACCGTGTTTGATTTAGAGTTCCAACTATATGTATCCATATAGGAGAAAACAGAGTGAAACCTAAACATGAAAACAGTTACTGCATAGGAACGGTTTAACCTAGAAAAACGAAGTTTGGTGAGCCAAGTGGGACTGTTGTACTGATCATTACCTGCAAATATCGTCAAGATTGGGTGAAAAAATGTTTGCTGAGATTTCAGGAAACTCGTAGTTTTTTGGAAGCTTGGCAACCCCTTTCAATGAAAGGGATTCTCGTCTGTCTCTGCTTAGTTCTTCTTCAATAGGACACAAACCATTGCGATAGAACTTGGAACTACATTATTGTGCCAAGTTTCAAAGAGCTAGCACAAACCGTGTTTGATTTAGAGTTCCAACTACAAGTATCCATATAGGAGAAAACAGACTGAAACCTAAACATGAAAACGGTTACTGCAAAGGAACGGTTTAACCTAGAAGAACGAAATTTGGTGAGCCAAGTGGGATTGGTGTACTGAATTACCTGCAAGTATCATCAAGATTGGGTGAAAAAATGTTTGCTGAGATTTTAGGAAACTCGTAGTTTTTTGGAAGTTTGGAAACCCCTTTCAATGAAAGTGATTCTCGTCAGTCTCTGCTTGGGGCTACTTCCATAGGACACAAACCATAGCGAGAGAACTTGGAACTACATTATTTTGCCAATTTTCAAAGAGCTTGCACAAACCGTGTTTGATTTAGAGTTCCAACTACATGTATCCATATAGGAGAAAACAGAGTGAAACCTAAACATGATAACGGTTACTGCAAAGGAGCAGTTTAACCTAGAAGAACGAAATTTGGTGAGCCAAGTGGGATTGGTGTACTTATCCTTACCTGCCAGTATCATCAAGATCGGGTGAAAAAATGTTTGCTGAGATTTTAGGAAACTCGTAGTTTTTTGCAAGCTTGGCAACCCCTTTCAATGAAAGTGATTCTCATCAGTCTCTGCTTGGTTCTACTTCCATAGGACACAAACCAGAGAGATAGAACTTGGAACTACATTATTGTGCCCAGTTTCAAAGAGCTAGCACAAACCGTGTTTGATTTTGAGTTCCAACTACATGTATCCATATAGGAGAAAACAGAGTGAAACCTAAACATGAAAACGGTTACTGCATAGGAACGGTTTAACCTAGAAAAACGAAAATTGGTGAGCCAACTGGGACTGTTGTACTGATCATTACCTGCAAGTACCGTCAAGATTGGGTGAAAAAATGTTTGCTGAGATTTCAGGAAACTCGTAGTTTTTTGGAAGCTTGGTAACCCCTTTCTATGAAAGTGCTTCTCGTCAGTCTCTGCTTGGGGCTACTTCAATTGGACACAAACCATAGCGATAGAAATTGGAACTACATTACTGTGGCAAGTTTCAAAGAGCTAGCACAAACCGAGTTTGATTTAGAGTTCCAACTACATGTATCCATATAGGAGAAAACAGAGTGAAACCTAAACATGAAAACGGTTACTGCAAAGGAACGGTTTAACCTAGAAGAACGAAATTTGGTGAGCCAAGTGGGATTGGTGTACTTATCCTTACCTGCCAGTTTCATCAAGATTGGGTAAAAAAATGTTTGCTGAGACTTCAGAAAACTCGTAGTTTTGTTTTTGGAAGCTTGGCAACCCCTTTCAATGAAAGTGCTTCTCGTCAGTCTCTGCTTGGGGCTACTTCCATAGGACACAAACCATAGCGATAGAACTTTTAAATACATTATTGTGCCAAGTTTCAAAGAGCTAGCATAAACCGAGTTTGATTTAGAGTTCCAACTACATGTATCCATATAGGAGAAAACAGAGTGAAACCTAAACATGAAAACGGTTACTGCAAAGGAGCGGTTTAACCTAGAAGAACGAAATTTGGTGAGCCAAGTGGGATTGGTGTACTTATCCTTACCTGCCAGTATCATCAAGATTGCGTGAAAAAATATTTGCTGAGATTTCAGGAAACTCGTAGTTTTTTGGAAGCTTGGCAACCCCTTTCAATGAAAGGATTCTCGTCAGTCTCTGCTTGATGGTACTTCCATAGGACACAAACCATAGCGATAGAACTTGGAACTACATTATTGTGCCCATTTTCAAAGAGCAAGCACAAACCCTGTTTGATTTAGAGTTCCAACTACATGTATCCATATAGGAGAAAACAGAGTGAAACCTAAACATGATAACGGTTACTGCAAAGGAGCAGTTTAACCTAGAAGAACGAAATTTGGTGAGCCAAGTGGGATTGGTGTACTTATCCTTACCTGCCAGTATCATCAAGATCGGGTGAAAAAATGTTTGCTGAGATTTTAGGAAACTCGTAGTTTTTTGGAAGTTTGGAAACCCCTTTCAATGAAAGTGATTCTCGTCAGTCTCTGCTTGGGGCTACTTCCATAGGACACAAACCATAGCGAGAGAACTTGGAACTACATTATTTTGCCAATTTTCAAAGAGCTTGCACAAACCGTGTTTGATTTAGAGTTCCAACTACATGTATCCATATAGGAGAAAACAGAGTGAAAACCTAAACATGATAACGGTTACTGCAAAGGAGCAGTTTAACCTAGAAAGAACGAAATTTGGTGAGCCAAGTGGGATTGGTGTACTTATCCTTACCTGCCAGTATCATCAAGATCGGGTGAAAAAATGTTTGCTGAGATTTTAGGAAACTCGTAGTTTTTTGCAAGCTTGGCAACCCCTTTCAATGAAAGTGATTCTCATCAGTCTCTGCTTGGTTCTACTTCCATAGGACACAAACCAGAGAGATAGAACTTGGAACTACATTATTGTGCCCAGTTTCAAAGAGCTAGCACAAACCGTGTTTGATTTTGAGTTCCAACTACATGTATCCATATAGGAGAAAACAGAGTGAAACCTAAACATGAAACGGTTACTGCATAGGAACGTTTAACCTAGAAAAACGAAAATTGGTGAGCCAACTGGGACTGTTGTACTGATCATTACCTGCAAGTACCGTCAAGATTGGGTGAAAAAATGTTTGCTGAGATTTCAGGAAACTCGTAGTTTTTTGGAAGCTGGTAACCCCTTTCTATGAAAGTGCTTCTCGTCAGTCTCTGCTTGGGGCTACTTCAATTGGACACAAACCATAGCGATAGAAATTGGAACTACATTACTGTGGCAAGTTTCCAAGAGCTAGCACAAACCGTGTTTGATTTAGAGTTCCAACTACATGTATCCATATAGGAGAAAATAGAGTGAAACCTAAACATGAAAACGGTTACTGCAAAGGAGCGGTTTAACCTAGAAGAACGAAATTTGGTGAGCCAAGTGGGATTGGTGTACTTATCCTTACCTGCCAGTATCATCAAGATTGCGTGAAAAAATATTTGCTGAGATTTCAGGAAACTCGTAGTTTTTGGAAGCTTGGCAACCCCTTTCAATGAAAAGGATTCTCGTCAGTCTCTGCTTGATGGTACTTCCATAGGACACAAACCATAGCGATAGAACTTGGAACTATATTATTGTGCCCATTTTCAAAGAGCAAGCACAAACCCTGTTTGATTTAGAGTTCCAACTACATGTATCCATATAGGAGAAAACAGAGTGAAACCTAAACATGAAAACGGTTACTGCAAAGGAGCGGTTTAACCTAGAAGAACGAAATTTGGTGAGCCAAGTGGGATTGGTGTACTTATCCTTACCTGCCAGTATCATCAAGATTGCGTGAAAAAATATTTGCTGAGATTTCAGGAAACTCGTAGTTTTTTGGAAGCTTGGCAACCCCTTTCAATGAAAAGGATTCTCGTCAGTCTCTGCTTGATGGTACTTCCATAGGACACAAACCATAGCGATAGAACTTGGAACTACATTATTGTGCCCATTTTCAAAGAGCAAGCACAACCCAGTTTGATTTAGAGTTCCAACTACATGTATCCATATAGGAGAAAACAGAGTGAAACCTAAACATGAAACGGTTACTGCAAAGGAGCGGTTTAACCTAGAAGAACGAAATTTGGTGAGCCAAGTCGGATTTGTGTACTGATCATTACTGTAAGTATCATCAAGATTGGGTGAAAAAATGTTTGCTGAGAATTCAGGAAACTCGTAGTTTTTTGGAAGCTTGGCAACCCTTTCAATGAAAGTGATTCTCGTCAGTCTCTGCTTGGGGCTACTTCCATAGGACACCATCCATAGCGATAGAACTTGGAACTACATTATTGTGCCAAGTTTCAAAGAGCTAGCACCAACCGTGTTGATTTAGAGTTCCAACTACATGTATCCATATAGGAGAAAACAGAGTGAAACCTAAACATGAAAACGGTTACTGCAAAGGAAAGGTTTAACCTAGAAAAAACGAAATTTCTTGAGCCAAGTGGGATTGGTGTAGTTATCCATACCTGCCAGTTTAATCAAGATTGGGTGAAAAAATATTTGCTGAGATTTCAGGAATCTCGTTGTTTTTTGGAAGCTTGGCAACCCTTTAAATGAAAGTGATTATCGTCAGTCTCTGCTTGGGGCTACTTCAATTGGACACAAACCATAGCGATAGAACTTGGAACTACATTATTGTGCCACGTTTCAAGAGCTAGCACAAACCGTGTTTGATTTAGAGTTCCAACTACATGTATCCATATAGGAGAAAACAGAGTGAAACCTAAATATGAACACGATTACTGCAAAGGAACGGTTTAACCTAGAAGAACGAAATTTGGTGATCCAAGTGGGATTGGTGTACTGATCATTACCTGCCAGTATCATCAATATTGGGTGAAAAAATGTTTGCTGAGATTTCAGGAAACTCGTAGTTTTTTGGAAGCTTGGCAACCCCTTTCAATGAAAGTGATTCTGGTCAGTCTCTGCTTGGGGCTACTTCCATAGGACACAAACCATAGCGAAAGAACTTGGAACTCCATTATTGTGCCAAGTTTCAAAGAGCTAGCACAAACCGTGTTTGATTTTGAGTTCCAAATACATGTATCCATATAGGAGAAAACAGAGTGAAACCTAAACATGAAAACGGTTACTGCAAAGGAACGGTTTAACCTAGAAGAACGTAATTTGGTGAGCCAAGTCGGATTTATGTACTGATCAATACCTGCAAGTATCATCAAGATTGGGTGAAAAAATGTTTGCTGAGATTTCAGGAAACTCGTAGTTTTTTGAAGCTTGGCAACCCCCTTTCAATGAAAGTGATTCTCGTAAGTCTCTGCTTGGGGCTACTTCCATAGGACATAAATCATAGCGGTAGAACTTGGAACTACATTATTGTGCCAAGTTTCAAAGAGCTAGCACAAACCGTGTTTGATTTAGAGTTCCAACTATATGTATCCATATAGGAGAAAACAGAGTGAAACCTAAACATGAAAACAGTTACTGCATAGGAACGGTTTAACCTAGAAAAACGAAGTTTGGTGAGCCAAGTGGGACTGTTGTACTGATCATTACCTGCAAATATCATCAAGATTGGGTGAAAAAATGTTTGCTGAGATTTCAGGAAACTCGTAGTTTTTTGGAAGCTTGGCAACCCCTTTCAATGAAAGGGATTCTCGTCTGTCTCTGCTTAGTTCTTCTTCAATAGGACACAAACCATTGCGATAGAACTTGGAACTACATTATTGTGCCAAGTTTCAAAGAGCTAGCACAAACCGTGTTTGATTTAGAGTTCCAACTACAAGTATCCATATAGGAGAAAACAGACTGAAACCTAAACATGAAAACGGTTACTGCAAAGGAACGGTTTAACCTAGAAGAACGAAATTTGGTGAGCCAAGTGGGATTGGTGTACTGAATTACCTGCAAGTATCATCAAGATTGGGTGAAAAAATGTTTGCTGAGATTTAGGAAACTCGTAGTTTTTTGGAAGTTTGGAAACCCCTTTCAATGAAAGTGATTCTCGTCAGTCTCTGCTTGGGGCTACTTCCATAGGACACAAACCATAGCGAGAGAACATGGAACTACATTATTTTGCCAATTTTCAAAGAGCTTGCACAAACCGTGTTTGATTTAGAGTTCCAACTACATGTATCCATATAGGAGAAAACAGAGTGAAACCTAAACATGATAACGGTTACTGCAAAGGAGCAGTTTAACCTAGAAGAACGAAATTTGGTGAGCCAAGTGGGATTGGTGTACTTATCCTTACCTGCCAGTATCATCAAGATCGGGTGAAAAAATGTTTGCTGAGATTTTAGGAGTTTTTTGCAAGCTTGGCAACCCCTTTCAATGAAAGTGATTCTCATCAGTCTCTGCTTGGTTCTACTTCCATAGGACACAAACCAGAGAGATAGAACTTGGAACTACATTATTGTGCCCGCCCAGTTTCAAAGAGCTAGCACAAACCGTGTTTGATTTTGAGTTCCAACTACATGTATCCATATAGGAGAAAACAGAGTGAAACCTAAACATGAAAACGGTTACTGCATAGGAACGGTTTAACCTAGAAAAACGAAAATTGGTGAGCCAACTGGGACTGTTGTACTGATCATTACCTGCAAGTACCGTCAAGATTGGGTGAAAAAATGTTTGCTGAGATTTCAGGAACTCGTAGTTTTTTGGAAGCTTGGTAACCCTTTCTATGAAAGTGCTTCTCGTCAGTCTCTGCTTGGGCTACTTCAATGGACACAAACCATAGCGATAGAAATTGGAACTACATTACTGTGGCAAGTTTCAAAGAGCTGGCACAAACCGTGTTTGATTTAGAGTTCCAACTACATGTATCCATATGGGAGAAAACAGAGTGAAACCTAAACATGAAAACGGTTACTGCAAAGGAACGGTTTAACCTAGAAGAACGAAATTTGGTGAGCCAAGTGGGATTGGTGTACTTATCCTTACCTGCCAGTTTCATCAAGATTGGGTAAAAAAATGTTTGCTGAGACTTCAGAAAACTCGTAGTTTTTGGAAGCTTGGCAAACCCTTTCAATGAAAGGGCTTCTCGTCAGTCTCTGCTTGGGCTACTTCCATAGGACACAAACCATAGCGATAGAACTTTTAAATACATTATTGTGCCAAGTTTCAAAGAGCTAGCATAAACCGAGTTTGATTTAGAGTTCCAACTACATGTATCCATATAGGAGAAAACAGAGTGAAACCTAAACATGAAAACGGTTACTGCAAAGGAGCGGTTTAACCTAGAAGAACGAAATTTGGTGAGCCAAATGGGATTGGTGTACTTATCCTTACCTGCCAGTATCATCAAGATTGCGTGAAAAAATATTTGCTGAGATTTCAGGAAACTCGTAGTTTTTGGAAGCTTGGCAACCCCTTTCAATGAAAAGGATTCTCGTCAGTCTCTGCTTGATGGTACTTCCATAGGACACAAACCATAGCGATAGAACTTGGAACTACATTATTGTGCCCATTTTCAAAGAGCAAGCACAAACCCTGTTTGATTTAGAGTTCCAACTACATGTATCCATATAGGAGAAAACAGAGTGAAACCTAAACATGAAAACGGTTACTGCAAAGGGAGCGGTTTAACCTAGAAGAACGAAATTTGGTGAGCCAAGTCGGATTTGTGTACTGATCATTACCTGTAAGTATCATCAAGATTGGGTGAAAAAATGTTTGCTGAGAATTCAGGAAACTTGTAGTTTTTGGAAGCTTGGCAACCCCTTTCAATGAAAGTGATTCTCGTCAGTCTCTGCTTGGGGCTACTTCCATAGGACACCATCCATAGCGATAGAACTTGGAACTACATTATTGTGCCAAGTTTCAAAGAGCTAGCACCAACCGTGTTTGATTTAGAGTTCCAAACTACATGTATCCATATAGGAGAAAACAGAGTGAAACCTAAACATGAAAACGGTTACTGCAAAGGAAAGGTTTAACCTAGAAAAACGAAATTTCTTGAGCCAAGTGGGATTGGTGTAGTTATCCATACCTGCCAGTATAATCAAGATTGGGTGAAAAATATTTGCTGAGATTTCAGGAATCTCGTTGTTTTTTGGAAGCTTGGCAACCCCTTTAAATGAAAGTGATTATCGTCAGTCTCTGCTTGGGCTACTTCAATTGGACACAAACCATAGCGATAGAACTTGGAACTACATTATTGTGCCACGTTTCAAAGAGCTAGCACAAACCGTGTTTGATTTAGAGTTCCAACTACATGTATCCATATAGGAGAAAACAGAGTGAAACCTAAATATGAACACGATTACTGCAAAGGAACGGTTTAACCTAGAAGAACGAAATTTGGTGATCCAAGTGGGATTGGTGTACTGATCATTACCTGCCAGTATCATCAATATTGGGTGAAAAAATGTTTGCTGAGATTTCAGGAAACTCGTAGTTTTTTGGAAGCTTGGCAACCCCTTTCAATGAAAGTGATTCTGGTCAGTCTCTGCTTGGGGCTACTTCCATAGGACACAAATCATAGCGAAAGAACTTGGAACTCCATTATTGTGCCAAGTTCAAAGAGCTAGCACAAACCGTGTTTGATTTTGAGTTCCAAATACATGTATCCATATAGGAGAAAACAGAGTGAAACCTAAACATGAAAACGGTTACTGCAAAGGAACGGTTTAACCTAGAAGAACGTAATTGGTGAGCCAAGTCGGATTTATGTACTGATCAATACCTGCAAGTATCATCAAGATTGGGTGAAAAAATGTTTGCTGAGATTTCAGGAAACTCGTAGTTTTTGGAAGCTTGGCAACCCTTTCAATGAAAGTGATTCTCGTAAGTCTCTGCTTGGGGCTACTTCCATAGACATAAATCATAGCGGTAGAACTTGGAACTACATTATTGTGCCAAGTTTCAAAGAGCTAGCACAAACGTGTTTGATTTAGAGTTCCAACTATATGTATCCATATAGGAGAAAACAGAGTGAAACCTAAACATGAAAACAGTTACTGCATAGGAACGGTTTAACCTAGAAAAACGAAGTTTGGTGAGCCAAGTGGGACTGTTGTACTGATCATTACCTGCAAATATCATCAAGATTGGGTGAAAAAATGTTTGCTGAGATTTCAGGAACTCGTAGTTTTTTGGAAGCTTGGCAACCCCTTTCAATGAAAGGGATTCTCGTCTGTCTCTGCTTAGTTCTTCTTCAATAGGACACAAACCATTGCGATAGAACTTGGAACTACATTATTGTGCCAAGTTTCAAAGAGCTAGCACAAACCGTGTTTGATTTAGAGTTCCAACTACAAGTATCCATATAGGAGAAAACAGACTGAAACCTAAACATGAAAACGGTTACTGCAAAGGAATGGTTTAACCTAGAAGAACGAAATTTGGTGAGCCAAGTGGGATTGGTGTACTGAATTACCTGCAAGTATCATCAAGATTGGGTGAAAAAATGTTTGCTGAGATTTTAGGAAACTCGTAGTTTTTTGGAAGTTTGGAAACCCCTTTCAATGAAAGTGATTCTCGTCAGTCTCTGCTTGGGGCTACTTCCATAGGACACAAACCATAGCGAGAGAACTTGGAACTACATTATTTGCCAATTTTCAAAGAGCTTGCACAAACCGTGTTTGATTTAGAGTTCCAACTACATGTATCCATATAGGAGAAAACAGAGTGAAACCTAAACATGATAACGGTTACTGCAAAGGAGCAGTTTACCTAGAAGAACGAAATTTGGTGAGCCAAGTGGGATTGGTGTACTTATCCTTACCTGCCAGTATCATCAAGATCGGGTGAAAAAATGTTTGCTGAGATTTTAGGAAACTCGTAGTTTTTTGCAAGCTTGGCAACCCCTTTCAATGAAAGTGATTCTCATCAGTCTCTGCTTGGTTCTACTTCCATAGGACACAAACCAGAGAGATAGAACTTGGAACTACATTATTGTGCCCGCCCAGTTTCAAGAGCTAGCACAAACCGTGTTTGATTTTGAGTTCCAACTACATGTATCCATATAGGAGAAAACAGAGTGAAACCTAAACATGAAAACGGTTACTGCATAGGAACGGTTTAACCTAGAAAAACGAAAATTGGTGAGCCAACTGGGACTGTTGTACTGATCATTACCTGCAAGTACCGTCAAGATTGGGTGAAAAAATGTTTGCTGAGATTTCAGGAAACTCGTAGTTTTTGGAAGCTTGGTAACCCCTTTCTATGAAAGTGCTTCTCGTCAGTCTCTGCTTGGGGCTACTTCAATTGGACACAAACCATAGCGATAGAAATTGGAACTACATTACTGTGGCAAGTTTCAAAGAGCTAGCACAAACCGTGTTTGATTTAGAGTTCCAACTACATGTATCCATATGGGAGAAAACAGAGTGAAACCTAAACATGAAAACGGTTACTGCAAAGGAACGGTTTAACCTAGAAGAACGAAATTTGGTGAGCCAAGTGGGATTGGTGTACTTATCCTTACTGCCAGTTTCATCAAGATTGGGTAAAAAAATGTTTGCTGAGACTTCAGAAACTCGTAGTTTTTGGAAGCTTGGCAAACCCTTCAATGAAAGGGCTTCTCGTCAGTCTCTGCTTGGGCTACTTCCATAGGACACAAACCATAGCGATAGAACTTTTAAATACATTATTGTGCCAAGTTTCAAAGAGCTAGCATAAACCGAGTTTGATTTAGAGTTCCAACTACATGTATCCATATAGGAGAAAACAGAGTGAAACCTAAACATGAAAACGGTTACTGCAAAGGAGCGGTTTAACCTAGAAGAACGAAATTTGGTGAGCCAAGTGGGATTGGTGTACTTATCCTTACCTGCCAGTATCATCAAGATTGCGTGAAAAAATATTTGCTGAGATTTCAGGAAACTCGTAGTTTTTGGAAGCTTGGCAACCCTTTCAATGAAATGATTCTCGTCAGTCTCTGCTTGATGGTACTTCCATAGGACACAAACCATAGCGATAGAACTTGGAACTACATTATTGTGCCCATTTTCAAAGAGCAAGCACAAACCCTGTTTGATTTAGAGTTCCAACTACATGTATCCATATAGGAGAAAACAGAGTGAAACCTAAACATGAAAACGGTTACTGCAAAGGAGCGGTTTAACCTAGAAGAACGAAATTTGGTGAGCCAAGTCTGGATTTGTGTACTGATCATTACCTGTAAGTATCATCAAGATTGGGTGAAAAAATGTTTGCTGAGAATTCAGGAAACTTGTAGTTTTTTGGAAGCTTGGCAACCCCTTTCAATGAAAGTGATTCTCGTCAGTCTCTGCTTGGGGCTACTTCCATAGGACACCATCCATAGCGATAGAACTTGGAAATACATTTTTGTGCCAAGTTTCAAAGAGCTAGCACCAACCGTGTTTGATTTAGAGTTCCAACTACATGTATCCATATAGGAGAAAACAGAGTGAAACCTAAACATGAAAACGGTTACTGCAAAGGAAAGGTTTTACCTAGAAAAACGAAATTTCTTGAGCCAAGTGGGATTGGTGTAGTTATCCATACCTGCCAGTTTAATCAAGATTGGGTGAAAAAATATTTGCTGAGATTTCAGGAATCTCGTTGTTTTTTGGAAGCTTGGCAACCCCTTTCAATGAAAGTGATTATCGTCAGTCTCTGCTTGGGGCTACTTCAATTGGACACAAACCATAGCGATAGAAATTGGAACTACACTATTGTACCAAGTTTCAAAGAGCTAGCACAAACGTGTTTGATTTAGAGTTCCAACTACATGTATCCATATAGGAGAAAACAGAGTGAAACCTAAATATGAACACGATTACTGCAAAGGAACGGTTTACCTAGAAGAACGAAATTTGGTGATCCCAAGTGGGATTGGTGTACTGATCATTACCTGCCAGTAATATCAAGTTGGGTGAAAAAATGTTTGCTGAGATTTCAGGAAACTAGTAGTTTTTTGGAAGCTTGGCAACCCTCTCAATGAAAGTGATTCTTGTCAGTCTCTGCTTGGTTCTACTTCAATAGGACACAAACCTTAGCGATAGAACTTGGAACTACATTATTGTGCCAAGCTTCAAAGAGCTAGCACAAACCGTGTTTGATTTAGAGTTCCAACTACATGTATCCATATAGGAGAAAACAGAGTGAAACCTAAACATGAAAACGGTTACTGCAAAGGAGCAGTTTATCCTAGAAGAACGAAATTTGGTGAGCCAAGTGGGATTGGTGTACTTATCCTTACCTGCCAGTATCATCAATATTGGGTGAAAAAATGTTTGCTGAGATTTCAGGAAACTCGTAGTTTTTTGGAAGCTTGGCAACCCCTTTCAATGAAAGTGATTCTCGTCAGTCTCTGCTTGGGCTACTTCCATAGGACACAAACCATAGCGAAAGAACTTGGAACTCCATTATTGTGCCAAGTTTCAAAGAGCTAGCACAAACCGTGTTTGATTTTGAGTTCCAAATACATGTATCCATATAGGAGAAAACAGAGTGAAACCTAAACATGAAAACGGTTACTGCATAGGAACGGTTTAACCTAGAAAAACGAAATTTGGTGAGCCAAGTGGGACTGTTGTACTGATCATTACCTGCAAGTATCGTCAGTATTGGGTGAAAAAATGTTTGCTAAGATTTCAGGAAACTCGTAGTTTTTTGGAAGCTTGGCAACCCTTTAAATGAAACTGATTCTCGTCAGTCTCTGCTTGGGCTACTTCAATTGGACACAAACCATAGAGATAGAACTTGGAACTACATTATTGTGCCGAGTTTCAAGAGCTAGCACAAACCGTGTTTGATTTTGAGGTCCGACTACATGTATCCATATAGGAGAAAACAGAGTGAAACCTAAACATGAAAACGGTTACTGCATAAGAACGGTGTAACCTAGAAAAACGAAACTTGGTGAGCCAAGTGGGACTGTTGTACTGATCATACCTGCCAGTATCGTCAAGATTGGGTGAAAATATGTTTGCTCAGATTTCAGGAAACTCGTAGTTTTTTGAAGCTTGGCAACCCCTTTCAATGAAAGTGATTCTCGTCAGTCTCTGCTTTGGAGTTACATCCCATAGGACACAAACCATAGCGATAGAACTTTTTACTACATTATTGTGCCCAGTTTCAAAGAGGCAGCACAAACCCTGTATGATTTAGAGTTCAACTACATATATCCATAAAGTAGAAAACAGAGTGAAACCTAAACATGAAAACGGTTACTGCAATGGAGCGGTTTAACCTAGAAGAACGAAATTTGGTGAGCCAAGTGGGATTGGTGTACTGATCCTTCCTGCCAGTATCATCAAGTTTGGGTGAAAAAATGTTTGCTGAGATTTCAGGAAACTCGTAGTTTTTTGGAAGCTTGGCAACCCCTTTCAATGAAAAAGATTCTCGTCAGTCTCTGCTTGGGGCTACTTCAATAGGACACAAACCATAGCGATAGAACTTGGAACTACATTATTTTGCATATTTCAAAGAGCTAGCAAAAACCCTGTTTGATTTAGAGTCCCAACTACATGTATCCCTAAAGAGAAAACAGAGTGAAACCTAAACATGAAAACGGTTACTGCAAAGGAGCGTTTAACGTAGAAGAACGAAATTTGGTGAGCCAAGAGGATTGGTGTACTTATCCTTACCTGCCAGTATCATCAAGATTGGGTGAAAAAATGTTTGCTGAGATTTCAGGAAACTCGTAGTTTTTTGGAAGCTTGGCAACCCCTTTCAATGAAAG
>NW_027552610.1:0-68678 GCF_045843805.1 Urocitellus parryii | reverse complement strand
ACTGCAAAGGAACGATTTAAACTAGAGGAACGAAATTTGGTGAGCCAAGTGGGATTGGTGTACTGATCATTACCTGCAACTATCATCAAGATTGGGTGAAATATGTTTGCTGAAATTTCAGGAAACTCGTAGTTTTTTGGAAGCATGGCAACCCCTTTAAATTAAAGTGATTCTCGTCAGTCTCTGCTTGGGGCTACTTCAATAGGACACAAACCATAGATATAGAACTTGGAACTACATTATTGTGCCAAGTTTCAAAGAGCTAGCACAAACCGTGTTTGATTTAGAGTTCCAACTACATGTATCCATATGGGAGAAAGCAGAGTGAAACCTAAACATGAAAACGGTTATTGCAAAGGAACGGTGTAAACTAGAAGAACGAATTTTGGTGAGCCAAGTGTGATTGTTGTACTGATAATTACCTGCAAGTATCATCAAGATTGGGTGAAAAAATGTTTGCTGAGATTTCAGGAAACTCGTAGTTTTTGGAAGCTTGGCAACCCCTTTCAATGAAAGTGATTCTCATCAGTCTCTGCCTGGGGTACTTCAATAGGACACAAACCATAGCGATAGAACTTGGTACTACATTATTGTGCAAAGTTTCAAACAGCTAGCACAAACCGTGTTTGATTTAGAGTTCCATCTACATGTATCCATATAGAATAAAACAGAGTGAAACCTGAACATGAAAACGGTTACTGCAAAGGAACGGTTTAACGTAGAAGAACGAAATTTGGTGGACCAAGTGGGATTGGTGTACTGATCATTACCTGCAAGTATCATCAAGATTGGGTGAAAAAATGTTTGCTGAGATTTCAGGAAACTCGTAGTTTTTTGGAAGCTTGGCAACCCCTTTCAATGAAAGTGATTCTCATCAGTCTCTGCCTGGGACTACTTCAATAGGACACAAACCATAGCGATACAACTTGGTACTACATTATTGTGCAAAGTTTCAAACAGCTAGCACAAACCGTGTATGATTTAGAGTTCCATCTACATGTATCCATATAGAATAAAACAGAGTGAAACCTGAACATGAAAACGGTTACTGCAAAGGAACGGTTTAACGTAGAAGAACGAAATTTGGTGGACCAAGTGGGAATGGTGTACTGATCATTACCTGCCAGTATCATCAAGATTGGGTGAAAAAATCATTGCTGAGATTTCCGCAAACTCGTAGTTTTCTGAAGCTTGGCAACCCCTTTCAATGAAAGTGATTCTCCTCAGTCTCTGCTTGTGGCTACTTCAATAGGACACAAACCATAGCGATAGAACTTGGAACTACATTATTGTGCAAAGTTTCAAACAGCTAGCACAAACCGTGTTTGATTTAGAGTTCCAACTGCATGTATGCATATAGAAGAAAACAGAGTGAAACCCTAAACAGGAAAACGGTTACTGCAAAGGAACGATTAAGCTAGAAGAACGAAATTTGGTGAGCCAATTGGGATTGGTGTACTGATCATTACCTGCAAGTATCATCAAGATTGGGTGAAAAAATGTTTGCTGAGAATTCAGGAAAATCGTAGTTTTTTGGAAGCTTGGCAACCCCTTTCAATTGAAGTGATTCTCGTCAGTCACTGCTTGGGGCTACTAGAATAGGAAACAAACCTTAGCGATAGAACTTGGAACTACATTATTTTGCCAAGTTTCCAACAGCTAGCACAAACCGAGTTTGATTTACAGTTCCAACTACATGTATCCATATAGGAGAAAGCAGAGTGAAACCTAAACATGAAAACGGTTACTGCAAAGGAACGGTGTAAACTAGAAGAACGAAATTTGGTGAGCCAAGTGGGATTGGTGTACTGATCATTACCTGCAAGTATCATCAAGATTGGGTGAAAAAAGGTTTGCTGATATTTCCAGAAACTCGTAGTTTTTAGGAAGGTTGGCAACCCCTTTCAATAAAAGTGATTCTCGTCAGTCTCTGCTTGGGGCTACATCAATAGGACACAAACATAGCGATCGAACTTGGAACTACATTATTGTGCCAAGTTTCAAAGAGCTAGCACAAACCGTGTTTGATTTAGAGTTCGAACTACATGTATCCATATTGGAGAAAACAGAGTGAAACCTAAACATGTAAACGGTTACTGCAAAAGAACGGTTTAATCTAGAAGAAGGACATTTGGTGAGCCAAGTGGGATTGGGGTACTGATCATTACCTGCAAGTATCATCAAGATTGGGTGAAAAAATGATTGCTGAGATTTCCGCAAACTCGTAGTTTTTTGAAGCTTGGCAACCCCTTTCAATGAAAGTGATTCTCCTCAGTCTCTGCTTGGGGCTACTTCAATATGAAACAAACCATAGCGATAGAACTTGGAACTACATTATTGTGCCAAGTTTCAAGGAGCTTGCACAAACAGTGTTTGATTTAGAGTTCCAACTACATGTATCCATATAGGAGAAAACAGAGTGATACCTAAACATGAAAACGGTTACTGCAAAGGAACGGTTTTAACCTAGAAGAATGAAATTTGGTGAGCCAAGTGGGATTTGGTGTACTGATCATTACCTGCAAGTATCATCAAGATTGGGTGAAAAAATGTTTGCTGAGAATTCAGGAAACTCGTAGTTTTTTGGAAGCTTGGCAACCCCTTTCAATTGAAGTGATTCTCGTCAGTCTCTGCTTGGGGCTACTTCAATAGGACACAAACCATAGATATAGAACTTGAAACTACAATATTGTGCCAAGTGTCAAAGAGCTAGCACAAACCGTGTTTGATTTAGAGTTCCAACTACATGTATCCATATAGAAGAAAACAGAGTGAAACCTAAACATGAAAAACGGTTACTGCAAAGGAACGGTTTAACCTAGAAGAACGAAATTTGATGAGCCAAGTGGGATTGGTGTACTGATCATAAAATGGAAGTATCATCAAGATTCGGTGAAAAAATGTTTGCTGAGATTTCAAGAAACTCGTATTTTTTTGGACATTAGCAACCCCTTTCAATGAAAGTGATTCTCCTCAGTCTCTGCCTTTGGCTACTTCAATAGGACACAAACCATAGCGAGAAAACTTGGAACTACATTATTTTGCCAAGTTTCAAAGAGCTAGCACAAACCGTGTTTGATTTAGAGTTCCAACTACATGTATCCATACAGGAGAAAACAGAGTGAAACCTAAACATGTAAACGGTTACTGCAAAGGAACGATTTAAACTAGAGGAACGAAATTTGGTGAGCCAAGTGGGATTGGTGTACTGATCATTACCTGCAACTATCATCAAGATTGGGTGAAATATGTTTGCTGAGATTTCAGGAAACTCGTAGTTTTTTGGAAGCATGGCAACCCCTTTAAATTAAAGTGATTCTCGTCAGTCTCTGCTTGTGGCTACTTCAATAGGACACAAACCATAGATATAGAACTTGGAACTACATTATTGTGCCAAGTTTCAAAGAGCTAGCACAAACCGTGTTTGATTTAGAGTTCCAACTACATGTATCCATATGGGAGAAAGCAGAGTGAAACCTAAACATGAAAACGGTTATTGCAAAGGAACGGTGTAAACTAGAAGAACGAATTTTGGTGAGCCAAGTGTGATTGTTGTACTGATAATTACCTGCAAGTATCATCAAGATTGGGTGAAAAAATGTTTGCTGAGATTTCAGGAAACTCGTAGTTTTTTGGAAGCTTGGCAACCCCTTTCAATGAAAGTGATTCTCATCAGTCTCTGCCTGGGGTACTTCAATAGGACACAAACCATAGCGATAGAACTTGTTACTACATTATTGTGCAAAGTTTCAAACAGCTAGCACAAACCGTGTTTGATTTAGAGTTCCATCTACATGTATCCATATAGAATAAAACAGAGTGAAACCTGAACATGAAACGGTTACTGCAAAGGAACGGTTTAACGTAGAAGAACGAAATTTGGTGGACCAAGTGGGATTGGTGTACTGATCATTACCTGCAAGAATCATCAAGATTGGGTGAAAAAATGTTTGCTGAGATTTCAGGAAACTCGTAGTTTTTTGGAAGCTTGGCAACCCCTTTCAATGAAAGTGATTCTCATCAGTCTCTGCCTGGGACTACTTCAATAGGACACAAACCATAGCGATAGAACTTGGTACTACATTGTTGTGCAAAGTTTCAAACAGCTAGCACAAACCGTGTATGATTTAGAGTTCCATCTACATGTATCCATATAGAATAAAACAGAGTGAAACCTGAACATGAAAACGGTTACTGCAAAGGAACGGTTTAACGTAGAAGAACGAAATTTGGTGGACCAAGTGGGAATGGTGTACTGATCATTACCTGCCAGTATCATCAAGATTGGGTGAAAAAATGATTGCTGAGATTTCCGCAAACTCGTAGTTTTTTGAAGCTTGGCAACCCCTTTCAATGAAAGTGATTCTCCTCAGTCTCTGCTTGTGGCTACTTCAATAGGACACAAACCATAGCGATAGAACTTGGAACTACATTATTGTGCAAAGTTTCAAACAGCTAGCACAAACCGTGTTTGATTTAGAGTTCCAACTGCATGGATGCATATAGAAGAAAACAGAGTGAAACCTAAACATGAAAACGGTTACTGCAAAGGAACGATTTAACCTAGAAGAACGACATTTGGTGAGCCAATTGGGATTGGTGTACTGATCATTACCTGCAAGTATCATCAAGATTGGGTGAAAAAATGTTTGCTGAGAATTCACGAAACTCGTAGTTTTTTGGAAGCTTGGCAACCCCTTTCAATTGAAGTGATTCTCGTCAGTCACTGCTTGGGGCTAGTAGAATAGGAAACAAACCTTAGCGATAGAACTTGGAACTACATTATTTTGCCATGTTTCCAACAGCTAGCACAAACCGAGTTTGATTTACAGTTCCAACTACATGTATGCATATAGGAGAAAGCAGAGTGAAACCTAAAACATGAAAACGGTTACTGCAAAGGAACGGTGTAAACTAGAAGAACGAAATTTGGTGAGCCAAGTGGATTGGTGTACTGATCATTACCTGCAAGTATCATCAAGATTGGGTGAAAAAAGGTTTGCTGACATTTCCAGAAACTCGTAGTTTTTAGGAAGGTTTTGCAACCCCTTTCAATAAAAGTGATTCTCGTCAGTCTCTGCTTGGGGCTACATCAATAGGACACAAAACATAGCGATCGAACTTGGAACTACATTATTGTGCCAAGTTTCAAAGAGCTAGCACAAATCGTGTTTGATTTAGAGTTCGAACTACATGTAATCCATATTGGAGAAAACAGAGTGAAACCTAAACATGTAAACGGTTACTGCAAAAGACGGTTTAATCCTAGAAGAAGGACATTTGGTGAGCCAAGTGGGATTAGGGTACTGATCATTACCTGCAAGTATCATCAAGATTGGGTGAAAAAATGATTGCTGAGATTTCCGCAAACTCGTAGTTTTTTGAAGCTTGGCAACCCCTTTCAATGAAAGTGATTCTCCTCAGTCTCTGCTTGGGGCTACTTCAATATGAAACAAACCATAGCGATAGAACTTGGAACTACATTATTGTGCCAAGTTTCAAGGAGCTTGCACAAACAGTGTTTGATTTAGAGTTCCAACTACATGTATCCATATAGGAGAAAACAGAGTGATACCTAAACATGAAAACGGTTACTGCAAAGGAACGGTTTAACCTAGAAGAACGAAATTTGGTGAGCCAAGTGGGATTGGTGTACTGATCATTACCTGCAAGTATCATCAAGATTGGGTGAAAAAATGTTTGCTGAGAATTCAGGAAACTCGTAGTTTTTTGGAAGCTTGGCAACCCCTTTCAATTGAAGTGATTCTCGTCAGTCTCTGCTTGGGGCTACTTCAATAGGACACAAACCATAGATATAGAACTTGAAACTACAATATTGTGCCAAGTGTCAAAGAGCTAGCACAAACCGTGTTTGATTTAGAGTTCCAACTACATGTATCCATATAGAAGAAAACAGAGTGAAACCTAAACATGAAAACGGTTACTGCAAAGGAACGGTTTAACCTAGAAGACGAAATTTGATGAGCCAAGTGGGATTGGTGTACTGATCATAAAATGGAAGTATCATCAAGATTCGGTGAAAAAATGTTTGCTGAGATTTCAAGAAACTCGTATTTTTTTGGACATTAGCAACCCTTTCAATGAAAGTGATTCTCCTCAGTCTCTGCCTTTGGCTACTTCAATAGGACACAAACCATAGCGAGAAAACTTGGAACTACATTATTTTGCCAAGTTTCAAAGAGCTAGCACAAACCGTGTTTGATTTAGAGTTCCAACTACATGTATCCATACAGGAGGAAACAGAGTGAAACCTAAACATGTAAACGGTTACTGCAAAGGAACGATTTAACTAGAGGAACGAAATTTGGTGAGCCAAGTGGGATTGGTGTACTGATCATTACCTGCAACTATCATCAAGATTGGGTGAAATATGTTTGCTGAGATTTCAGGAAACTCGTAGTTTTTTGGAAGCATGGCAACCCCTTTAAATTAAAGTGATTCTCGTCAGTCTCTGCTTGTGGATACTTCAATAGGACACAAACCATAGATATAGAACTTGGAACTACATTATTGTGCCAAGTTTCAAAGAGCTAGCACAAACCGTGTTTGATTTAGAGTTCCAACTACATGTATCCATATGGGAGAAAGCAGAGTGAAACCTAAACATGAAAACGGTTATTGCAAAGGAACGGTGTAAACTAGAAGAACGAATTTTGGTGAGCCAAGTGTGATTGTTGTACTGATAATTACCTGCAAGTATCATCAAGATTGGGTGAAAAAATGTTTGCTGAGATTTCAGGAAACTCGTAGTTTTTTGGAAGCTTGGCAACCCCTTTCAATGAAAAGTGATTCTCATCAGTCTCTGCCTGGGGTACTTCAATAGGACACAAACCATAGCGATAGAACTTGGTACTACATTATTGTGCAAAGTTTCAAACAGCTAGCACAAACCGTGTTTGATTTAGAGTTCCATCTACATGTATCCATATAGAATAAAACAGAGTGAAAACCTGAACATGAAAACGGTTACTGCAAAGGAACGGTTTAACGTAGAAGAACGAAATTTGGTGGACCAAGTGGGATTGGTGTACTGATCATTACCTGCAAGAATCATCAAGATTGGGTGAAAAATGTTTGCTGAGATTTCAGGAAACTCGTAGTTTTTTGGAAGCTTGGCAACCCTTTCAATGAAAGTGATTCTCATCAGTCTCTGCCTGGGACTACTTCAATAGGACACAAACCATAGTGATAGAACTTGGTACTACATTATTGTGCAAAGTTTCAAACAGCTAGCACAAACCGTGTATGATTTAGAGTTCCATCTACATGTATCCATATAGAATAAAACAGAGTGAAACCTGAACATGAAAACGGTTACTGCAAAGGAACGGTTTAACGTAGAAGAACGAAATTTGGTGGACCAAGTGGGAATGGTGTACTGATCATTACCTGCCAGTATCATCAAGATTGGGTGAAAAAATGATTGCTGAGATTTCCGCAAACTCGTAGTTTTTTGAAGCTTGGCAACCCTTTCAATGAAAGTGATTCTCCTCAGTCTCTGCTTGTGGCTACTTCAATAGGACACAAACCATAGCGATAGAACTTGGAACTACATTATTGTGCAAAGTTTCAAACAGCTAGCACAAACCGTGTTTGATTTAGAGTTCCAACTGCATGGATGCATATAGAAGAAAACAGAGTGAAACCTAAACATGAAAAACGGTTACTGCAAAGGAACGATTTAACCTAGAAGAACGACATTTGGTGAGCCAATTGGGATTGGTGTACTGATCATTACCTGCAAGTATCATCAAGATTGGGTGAAAAAATGTTTGCTGAGAATTCACGAAACTCGTAGTTTTTTGGAAGCTTGGCAACCCCTTTCAATTGAAGTGATTCTCGTCAGTCACTGCTTGGGGCTAGTAGAATAGGAAACAAACCTTAGCGATAGAACTTGGAACTACATTATTTTGCCAAGTTTCCAACAGCTAGCACAAACCGAGTTTGATTTACAGTTCCAACTACATGTATCCATATAGGAGAAAGCAGAGTGAAACCTAAACATGAAAACGGTTACTGCAAAGGAACGGTGTAAACTAGAAGAACGAAATTTGGTGAGCCAAGTGGGATTGGTGTACTGATCATTACCTGCAAGTATCATCAAGATTGGGTGAAAAAAGGTTTGCTGACATTTCCAGAAACTCGTAGTTTTTAGGAAGGTTGGCAACCCCTTTCAATAAAAGTGATTCTCGTCAGTCTCTGCTTGGGGCTACATCAATAGGACACAAAACATAGCGATCGAACTTGGAACTACATTATTGTGCCAAGTTTCAAAGAGCTAGCACAAATCGTGTTTGATTTAGAGTTCGAACTACATGTATCCATATTGGAGAAAACAGAGTGAAACCTAAACATGTAAACGGTTACTGCAAAAGAACGGTTTAATCTAGAAGAAGGACATTTGGTGAGCCAAGTGGGATTAGGGTACTGATCATTACCTGCAAGTATCATCAAGATTGGGTGAAAAAATGATTGCTGAGATTTCCGCAAACTCGTAGTTTTTTGAAGCTTGGCAACCCCTTTCAATGAAAGTGATTCTCCTCAGTCTCTGCTTGGGGCTACTTCAATATGAAACAAACCATAGCGATAGAACTTGGAACTACATTATTGTGCCAAGTGTCAAAGAGCTAGCACAAACCGTGTTTGATTTAGAGTTCCAACTACATATATCTATATAGGAGAAAGCAGAGTGAAACCTAAACATGAAAACGGTTACTGCAAAGGAACGGTGTAAACTAGAAGAACGAAATTTGGTGAGCCAAGTGGGATTGGTGTACTGATCATTACCTGCAAGTATCATCAAGATTGGGTGAAAAAAGGTTTGCTGAGATTTCCGGAAACTCGTAGTTTTTTGGAAGCTTGGCAACCCTTTCAATAAAAGTGATTCTCGTCAGTCTCTGCTTGGGGCTACTCCAATAGGACACAAACCATAGCGATAGATCTTGGAACTACATTATTGTGCCAAGTGTCAAAGAGCTAGCACAAACCGTGTTTGATTTAGAGTTCCAACTACATATATCCATATAGGAGAAAACAGAGTGAAACCTAAATATGAAAACGGTTACTGCAAAGGAACGATTTAACCTAGAAGAAAGAAATTTGGTGAGCCAATTGGGATTGATGTACTGATCATTACCTGCAAGTATCATCAAGATTGGGTGAAATATGTTTGCTGAGATTTCAGTAAACTCGTAGTTTTTGGAAGCATGGCAACCCCTTTCAATGAAAGTGATTCTCTCAGTCTCTGCCTGGGGCTACTTCAATAGGACACAAACCATAGCGATAGAAGTTGGACCTACATTATTGTGCCAAGTTTCAAAGAGCTAGCACAAACCGTGTTTGATTTAGAGTGCCAAGTACATGTATCCATATAGGAGATAACAGAGTGAAACCTAAACATGAAAACGTTACTGCAAAGGAACGGTTTAACCTAGAAGAACGAAATTTGGTGAGCCAAGTGGGATTGGTGTACTGATCATTACCTGCAAGTATCATCAAGATTGGGTGAAAAAAATGTTTGCTGAGATTTCAGGAAACTCGTAGTTTTGTGGAAGCTTGGCAACCCCTTTCAATGAAAGTGATTATCGTCAGTCTCTGCCTGGGGCTACTTCAATAGGACACAAACCATAGCTATAGAACTTGGAACTACATTATTGTGCCATGTTTCAAACAGCTAGCACAAACCGTGTTTGATTTAGAGTTCCAACTACATGTATCCATATAGAAGAAAACAGAGTGAAACCTAAACATGAAAACGGTTACTGCAAAGGAACGGTTTTAACCTAGAAGAACGAAATTTGATGAGCCAAGTGGGATTGGTGTACTGATCATAAAATGGAAGTATCATCAAGATTGGGTGAAAAAATGTTTGCTGAGATTTCAAGAAACTCGTATTTTTTGGACATTAGCAACCCCTTTCAATGACAGTGATTCTCGTCAGTCTGCTTGTGGCTACTTCAATAGGACACAAACCATAGCGAGAAAACTTGGAACTACATTATTTTGCCAAGTTTCAAAGAGCTAGCACAAACCGTGTTTGATTTAGAGTTCCAACTACATGTATCCATATAGAAGAAAACAGAGTGAAACCTAAACATGAAAACGGTTACTGCAAAGGAACGATTTAACCTAGAAGAACGAAATTTGGTGAGCCAATTGGGATTGGTGTACTGATCATTACCTGCAAGTATCATCAAGATTGGGTGAAAAAATGTTTGCTAAGATTTCAGGAAACTCGTAGTTTTTTGGAAGCTTGGCAACCCCTTTCAATGAAAGTGATTCTCATCAGTCTCTGCCTGGGGCTACTTCAATAGGACACAAACCATAGCGATAGAACTTGGTACTACATTATTGTGCAAAGTTTCAAACAGCTAGCACAAACCTTGTTTGATTTAGAGTTCCATCTACATGTATCCATATAGAATAAAACAGAGTGAAACCTGAACATGAAAACGGTTACTGCAAAGGAACGGTTTAACGTAGAAGAACGAAATTTGGTGGACCAAGTGGGATTGGTGTACTGATCATTACCTGCAAGTATCATCAAGATTGGGTGAAAAACTGATTGCTGAGATTTCCGCAAACTCGTAGTTTTTTAAAGCTTGGCAACCCCTTTCAATGAAAGTGATTCTCATCAGTCTCTGCCTGGGGCTACTTCAATAGGACACAAACCATAGCGATAGAACTTGGTACTACATTATTGTGCAAAGTTTCAAACAGCTAGCACAAACCGTGTATGATTTAGAGTTCCATCTACATGTATCCATATAGAATAAAACAGAGTGAAACCTGAACATGAAAAACGGTTACTGCAAAGGAACGGTTTAACGTAGAAGAACGAAATTTGGTGGACCAAGTGGGATTGGTGTACTGATCATTACCTGCAAGTATCATCAAGATTGGGTGAAAAAATGATTGCTGAGATTTCCGCAAACTCGTAGTTTTTTGAAGCTTGGCAACCCCTTTCAATGAAAGTGATTCTCCTCAGTCTCTGCTTGGGGCTACTTCAATAGGACACAAACCATAGCGATAGAACTTGGAACTACATTATTGTGCAAAGTTTCAAACAGCTAGCACAAACCGTGTTTGATTTAGAGTTCCAACTGCATGTATCCATATAGAAGAAAACAGAGTGAAACCTAAACATGAAAACGGTTACTGCAAAGGAACGATTTAACCTAGAAGAACGAAATTTGGTGAGCCAATTGGGATTGGTGTACTGATCATTACCTGCAAGTATCATCAAGATTGGGTGAAAAATGTTTGCTGAGAATTCAGGAAACTCGTAGTTTTTTGGAAGCTTGGCAACCCCTTTCAATTGAAGTGATTCTCGTCAGTCACTGCTTGGGGCTACTTCAATAGGAAACAAACCTTAGCGATAGAACTAGGAACTACATTATTTTGCCAAGTTTCCAACAGCTAGCACAAACTGAGTTTGATTTACAGTTCCAACTACATGTATCCATATAGGAGAAAGCAGAGTGAAACCTAAACATGAAAACGGTTACTGCAAAAGAACGGTGTAAACTAGAAGAACGAAATTTGGTGAGCCAAGTGGGATTGGTGTACTGATCATTACCTGCAAGTATCATCAAGATTGGGTGAAAAAAGGTTTGCTGACATTTCCGGAAACTCGTAGTTTTTAGGAAGGTTGGCAACCCCTTTCAATAAAAGTGATTCTCGTCAGTCTCTGCTTGGGGCTACATCAATAGGACACAAAACATAGCGATCGAACTTGGAACTACATTATTGTGCCAAGTTTCAAAGAGCTAGCACAAACCGTGTTTGATTTAGAGTTCGAACTACATGTATCCATATTGGAGAAAACAGAGTGAAACCTAAACATGTAAACGGTTACTGCAAAAGAACGGTTTAATCTAGAAGAAGGACATTTGGAGAGCCAAGTGGGATTGGTGTACTGATCATTACCTGCAAGTATCATCAAGATTGGGTGAAAAAATGATTGCTGAGTTTTCCGAAAACTCGTAGTTTTTTGAAGCTTGGCAAACCCCTTTCAATGAAAGTGATTCTCGTCAGTCTCTGCTTGTGGCTACTTCAATATGACACAAACCATAGCGATAGAAGTTGGAACTACATTTTTGTGCCAAGTTTCAAAGAGCTAGCACAAACCGTGTTTGATTAGAGTTCCAACTACATATATCCATATAGGAGGAAAACAGAGTGAAACCTAAACACTAAAACGGTTAATGCAAAGGAACGGTTTAACCTAGAAGAACGAAATTTGGTGAGCCAAGTGGGATTGGTTTACTGATCATCACCTGCAAGTATCATCAAGATTGGGTGAAAAAATGTTTGCTGAGAATTCAGGAAACTCATAGTTTTTGGAAGCTTGGCAACCCCTTTCAATGAAAGTGATTCTCGTCAGTCTCTGCTTCTGGCTACTTCAATAGGACACAAACCATAGCGATATAACTTGGAACTACATTTTTGTGCAAAGTTTCAAACAGCTAGCACAAACCGTGTTTGATTTAGATTTCCAACTACATGTATCGATATAGGAGACAACAGAGTGAAACCTAAACATGAAAACGGTTACTGCAAAGGTACGGTTTAAACTAGAGGAACGAAATTTGGTGAGCCACGTGGGATTGGTGGACTGATCATTACCTGCAAGTATCATCAAGATTGGGTGAAATATGTTTGCTGAGATTTCAGGAAACTCGTAGTTTTTGGAAGCTTGGCAACCCTTTCAATGAAAGTGATTCTCATCAGTCTCTTCCTGGGGCTACTTCAATAGGACACAAACCATAGCGATAGAACTTGGAACTACATTATTGTCAAAAGTTTCAAACAGGTAGCACAAACCGTGTTTCATTTAGAGTTCCAACTACATGTATCCATATAGAAGAAAACAGAGTGAAACCTAAACATGAAAACGGTTACTGCAAAGGAACGATTTAACCTAGAAGAACGAAGTTTGGTTACCAAGTGGGATTGGTGGACTGATCATTACCTGCAAGTATCATCAAGATTGGGTGAAAAAATGTTTGCTGAGAATTCAGGAAACTCCTAGTTTTTTGGAAGCTTGAAAACCCCTTTCAATTGAAGTGATTCTCGTCAGTCTCTGCTTGGGGCTACTTCAATAGGAAACAAACCTTAGTGATAGAACTTGGAACTACATTATTTTGCCAATTTTCCAACAGCTAGCACAAACCAAGTTTGATTTAGAGTTCCAAGTACATGTATCCATATAGGAGAAAGCAGAGTGAAACCTAAACATGAAAACGGTTACTGCAAAGGAACGGTGTAAAACTAGAAGAACAAATTTGGTGAGCCAAGTGGGATTGGTGTACTGATCATTACCTGAAAGTATCATCAAGATTGGTTGAAAAAAGGTTTGCTGACATTTCCGGAAACTCGTAGTTTTAGGAAGCTTGCCCTTTCATATAAAAGTGATTCTCGTCAGTCTCTGCTTGGGGCTACATCAATAGGACACAAACCATAGCGATCGAACTTGGAACTACATTATTGTGCCAAGTTTCAAAGAGCTAGCACAAACCGTGTTTGATTTAGAGTTCGAACTACATGTATCCATATTGGAGAAAACAGAGTGAAACCTAAACATGTAAATGGTTAATGCAAAGGAACGGTTTAATCTAGAAAAACGAAATTTGGTGAGCAAAGTGGGATTGGTCTACTGATCATTAACTGCAAGTATCATCAAGATTGGGTGAAAAAATGATTGCTGAGATTTCCGCAAACTCGTAGTTTTTTGAAGCTTGGCAACCCCTTTCAATGAAAGTGATTCTCGTCAGTCTCTGCTTGTGGCTACTTCAATTGGACACAAACCATAGCGATAGAAGTTGGAACTACATTTTTGTGCCAAGTTTCAAAGAGCTAGCACAAACCGTGTTTGATTTAGAGTTCCAACTACATGTATCCATATAGGAGAAAACAGAGTGAAACCTAAACATGAAAACGGTTACTGCAAAGGAACGGTTTAACGTAGAAGAACTAAATTTGGTGAGCCAAGTGGGATTGGTGTACTGATCCTTACCTGCAAGTATCATCAGGATTGGGTGAAAAAATGTTTGCTGAGATTTCAGGAAACTCGTAGTTTTTTGAAGCTTGGCAACCCCTTTCAATGAAAGTGATTCTCGTCAGTCTCTGCATGGGGCTACTTGAATAGGACACAAACCATAGCGATAGAACGTGGACCTAAATTATTTTGCCAAGTTTCCAACAGCTAGCACAAACCGAGTTTGATTTAGAGTTCCAAGTACATGTATCCATATAGGAGAAAGCAGAGTGAAAGCTAAACATGAAAACGGTTACTGCAAAGGAACGGTGTAAACTAGAAGAACGAAATTTGGTGAGCCAAGTGGTATTGGTGTACTGATCATTACCTGCAAGTATCATCAAGATTAGGTGAAAAAATGTTTGCTGAGATTTCAGGAAACTCGTACTTTTTTTGGAAGCTTGGCAACCCCTTTCATGAAAGTGATTCTCCTCAGTCTCTGTTTGTGGCTACGTCAATAGGACACAAACCATAGCTATCGAACTTAGAACTACATTATTGTGCCACGTTTCAAAGAGCTAGCACAAACCGTGTTTGATTTAGAGTTCCAAGTACATGTATCCATATTGGAGAAAACAGAGTGAAACCTAAACATGTAAACGGTTACTGCAAAAGAACGGTTTAATCTAGAAGAACGACATTTGGTGAGCCAAGTGGGATTGGTGTACTGATCATTACCTGCAAGTATCATCAAGTTTGGGTGAAAAAATGATTGCTGACATTTCCGCAAACTCGTAGTTTTTTGAAGCTTGGCGACCCCTTTCAATGAAAGTGATTCTCCTCAGTCTCTGCTTGGGGCTACTTCAATAGGAAACAAACCATAGCGATAGAACTTGGAACTACATTATTGTGCCAAGTTTCAAAGAGCTAGCACAAACCGTGTTTGATTTAGAGTTTCAACTACATGTATCCATACAGGAGAAAAGAGAGTGAAACCTAAACATGAAAATGGTTACTGCAAAGGAACGGTTTAACCTAGAAGAATGAAATTTGGTGAGCCAAGTGGTATTGGAGTACTGATCTTTACCTGACAAGTATCATCAAGATTGGGTGAAAAAAAAGTTACTGTGATTTCAGGAAACTCGTAGTTTTTTGAAGCTTGGCAACCCCTTTCAAAGAAAGTGATTCTCCTCAGTCTCTGCTTGGGGCTACCTCAATAGGAAACAAACCATAGCGATATAACTTGTAACTACATTATTGTGCCAAGTGTCAAAGAGCTAGCACAAACCGTGTTTGATTTAGAGTTCCAACTACATGTATCCATATAGGAGAAAACAGTGAAACCTAAACATGAAAACGGTTACTGCAAAGGAACGGTTTAACCTAGAAGAACGACATTTGGTGAGCCAAGTGGGATTGGTGTACTGATCATTACCTGCAAGTATCATCAAGATTGGGTGAAAAAATGTTTGCTGAGAATTCAGGAAACTCGTAGTTTTTTGGAAGCTTGGCAACCGCTTTCAATTGAAGTGATTCTCGTCAGTCTCTGCTTGGGGCTACTTCAATAGGACACAAACCATAGATATAGAACTTGAAACTACATTATTGTGCCAAGTGTCAAAGAGCTAGCACAAACCGTGTTTGATTTAGAGTTCCAACTACATGTATCCATATAGGAGAAAGCAGAGTGAAATCTAAACATGAAAATGTTTACTACAAATGAACGGTTTAATCTAGAGGAACGAAATTTGGTGAGCCAAGTGGGATTGGTGTACTGATCATTACCTGCAAGTATCATCAAGATTGGCTGAAAAAATGTTTGCTGAGATTTCAGGAAACTCTTACTTTTTTGGAAGTTTGGCAACCGATTTCAATGAAAGTGATTCTCGTCAGTCTCTCCTTGGGGCTACTTCAATAGGACACAAACCATAGATATAGAACTTGGAGCTACATTACTGTGCCAAGTTTCAAAGAGCTAGCACAAACCGGGTTTGATTTAGAGTTCCAACTACATGTATCCATATGGGAGAAAACAGAGTGAAACCTAAACATGAAAACGGTTACTGCAAAGGAACGGTTTTAAACTAGAAGAACGAAATTTGGTGAGCCAAGAGGGATTGGTGTACTGATCATTACCTGCAAGTATCATCAAGATTGGGGTGAAATATGTTTGCTGAGATTTCAGGAAACTCGTAGTTTTTTGGAAGATTGGCACCCCTTTCAATGAAAGTGATTCTCCTCAGTCTCTGCCTTTGGCTACTTCAATAGGACACAAACCATAGCGATAGAACTTGGAACTACATTACTTTGCCAAGTTTCAAAGAGCTAGCACAAACCGTGTTTGATTTAGAGTTCCAACTACATGTATCCATATAGGAGAAAACAGAGTGAAACCTAAACATGAAAACGGTTACTGCAAAGGAACGGTTTAACGTAGAAGAACGAAGTTTGGTGAGCCAAGTGGGATTGGTGTACTGATCCTTACCTGCAAGTATCATCAGGATTGGGTGAAAAAATGTTTGCTGAGATTTCAGGAAACTCGTAGTTTTTTGAAGCTTGGCAACCCCTTTCAATGAAAGTGATTCTCGTCAGTCTCTGCATGGGGCTACTTGAATAGGACACAAACCATAGCGATAGAACGTGGACCTAAATTATTTTGCCAAGTTTCCAACAGCTAGCACAAACCGAGTTTGATTTAGAGTTCCAAGTACATGTATCCATATAGGAGAAAGCAGAGTGAAAGCTAAACATGAAAACGGTTACTGCAAAGGAACGGTGTAAACTAGAAGAACGAAATTTGGTGAGCCAAGTGGTATTGGTGTACTGATCATTACCTGCAAGTATCATCAAGATTAGGTGAAAAAATGTTTGCTGAGATTTCAGGAAACTCGTACTTTTTTGGAAGCTTGGCAACCCCTTTCATGAAAGTGATTCTCCTCAGTCTCTGTTTGTGGCTACGTCAATAGGACACAAACCATAGCTATCGAACTTAGAACTACATTATTGTGCCACGTTTCAAAGAGCTAGCACAAACCGTGTTTGATTTAGAGTTCCAAGTACATGTATCCATATTGGAGAAAACAGAGTGAAACCTAAACATGTAAACGGTTACTGCAAAGAACGGTTTAATCTAGAAGAACGACATTTGGTGAGCCAAGTGGGATTGGTGTACTGATCATTACCTGCAAGTATCATCAAGTTTGGGTGAAAATATGATTGCTGACATTTCCGCAAACTCGTAGTTTTTTTAAGCTTGGCGACCCCTTTCAATGAAAGTGATTCTCCTCAGTCTCTGCTTGGGGCTACTTCAATAGGAAACAAACCATAGCGATAGAACTTGGAACTACATTATTGTGCCAAGTTTCAAAGAGCTAGCACAAACCGTGTTTGATTTAGAGTTTCAACTACATGTATCCATACAGGAGAAAAGAGAGTGAAACCTAAACATGAAAATGGTTACTGCAAAGGAACGGTTTAACCTAGAAGAATGAAATTTGGTGAGCCAAGTGGTATTGGAGTACTGATCTTTAACCTGCAAGTATCATCAAGATTGGGTGAAAAAAAGTTACTGTGATTTCAGGAAACTCGTAGTTTTTTGAAGCTTGGCAACCCTTTCAAAGAAAGTGATTCTCCTCAGTCTCTGCTTGGGCCTACCTCAATAGGAAACAAACCATAGCGATAGAACTTGTAACTACATTATTGTGCAAAGTTTCAAACAGCTAGCACAAACCGTGTTTGATTTAGAGTTCCAACTACATGTATCCATATAGGAGAAAACAGAGTGAAATCTAAACATGAAAACGGTTACTGCAAAGGTACGGTTTAACCTAGAAGAACGAAATTTGGTGAGCCAAGTTGGACTGGAGTACTCATAATTACCTGCAAGTATCATCAAGATTGGGTGAAAAAATGTTTGCTGAGATTTCAGGAAACTTGTAGTTTTTTGGAAGCTTGACAACCCCTTTCAATGAAAGTGATTCTCGTCAGTCTCTGCTTGGGGCTATTTCAATAGGACACAAACCATAGCTATCGAATTTGGAACTACATTATTGTGCCAAGTTTCAAAGAGCTGGCACAAACCGAGTTACATTTAGAGTTCCAACTACATGTATCCATATAGGAGAAAACAGAGTGAAACCTAAACATGAAAACGGTTACTGCAAAGGAACGGTTTAACGTAGAAGAACGAAATTTGGTGAGCCAAGTGGGATTGGTGTACTGATCATTACCTGCAAGTATCATCAAGATTGGGTGAAAAAATGATTGCTGAGATTTCAGGAAACTCGTAGTTTTTTGTAAGCTTGGCAACCCCTTTCAATGAAAGTGATTCTCGTCAGTCTCTGCTTGGGGCTACTTCAATAGGACACAAACCATAGATATAGAACTTGAAACTACATTATTGTGCCAAGTGTCAAAGAGCTAGCACAAACTGTGTTTGATTTAGAGTCCCAACTACATGTATCCATATAGGAGAAAGCAGAGTGAAATCTAAACATGAAAACGGTTACTACAAAGGAACGGTTTTAAACTAGAGGAACGAAATTTGGTGAGCCAAGTGGGATTGGTGTACTGATCATTAACTGCAAGTATCATCAAGATTGGGTGAAAAAATGTTTGCTGAGATTTCAGGAAACTCGTACTTTTTTGGAAGCTTGGCAACCGATTTCAATGAAAGTGATTCTCGTCAGTCTCTCCTTGGGGCTACTTCAATAGGACACAAACCATAGATATAGAACTTGGAGCTACATTACTGTGCCAAGTTTCAAAGAGCTAGCACAAACCGTGTTTGATTTACAGTTCCAACAACATGTATCCATATGGGAGAAAACAGAGTGAAACCTAAACATGAAAACGGTTACTGCAAAGGAACGGTTTAAACTAGAGGAACGAAATTTGGTGAGCCAAGTGGGATTGGTGTACTGATCATTAAATGGAAGTATCATCAAGATTGGGTGAAAAAATGATTGCTGAGATTTCCGCAAACTCGTAGTTTTTTGGAAGCTTGGCAACCCCTTTCATTGAAAGTGATTCTCGTCAGTCTCTGCTTGGGGCTACTTCAATAGTACACAAATCATAGATATAGAACTTGGAACTACATTATTGTGCAAAGTTTCAAAGAGCTAGCACAAACCGTGTTTGATTTAGAGTTCCAACTACATGTATCCATATAGGAGAAAGCAGAGTGAAAACTAAACATGAAAACGGTTACTGCAAAGGAACGGTTTAACATAGAAGAACGAAATTTGGTGAGCCCAGTGGGATTGGTGTACTGATCTTACCTGCAAGTATCATCAAGATTGGGTGAAAAAATGTTTGCTGAGATTTCCGGAAACTCGTAGTTTTTTGGAAGCTTGGCAACCCCTTGCAATGAAAGTGATTCTCGTCAGTCTCTGCTTGGGGCTACTTCAATAATAAACAAACCTTAGCGATAGAACTTGGAACTACATTATTTTGCCAAGTTTCCAACAGCTAGCACAAACCGAGTTTGATTTAGAGTTCCAAGTACATGTATCCATAAAGGAGAAAGCAGAGTGAAACCTAAACATGAAAACGGTTACTGCAAAGGAACGGTGTAAACTAGAAGAATAAAATTTGGTGAGCCAAGTGGGATTGGTGTACTGATCATTACCTGCAAGTATCATCAATATTGGGTGAAAAAAGGTTTGCTGACATTTCCGGAAACTCGTAGTTTTTAGGAAGCTTGGCAACCCCTTTCAATAAAAGTGATTCTCGTCAGTCTCTGCTTGGGGCTACATCAATAGGACACAAACCATAGCGATCGAACTTGGAACTACATTATTGTGCCAAGTTTCAAAGAGCTAGCACAAACCGTGTTTGATTTAGAGTTCGAACTACATGTATCCATATTGGAGAAAACAGAGTGAAACCTAAACATGTAAACGGTTACTGCAAAGGAACGGTTTAATCTAGAAAAACGAAATTTGGTGAGCCTAGTGGGATTGGTCTACTGATCATTACCTGCAAGTATCATCAAGATTGGGTGAAAAAATGATTGCTGAGATTTCCGCAAACTCGTAGTTTTTTGAAGCTTGGCAACCCCTTTCAATGAAAGTGATTCTCGTCAGTCTCTGCTTGTGGCTACTTCAATAGGACACAAACCATAGCTATCGAACTTAGAACTACATTATTGTGCCAAGTTTCAAAGAGCTAGCACAAACCGTGTTTGATTTAGAGTTCCAACTACATGTATCCATATAGGAGAAAACAGAGTGAAACCTAAACATGAAAACGGTTACTGCAAAGGAACAGTTTAACCTAGAAGAACGAAATTTGGTGAGCCAAGTTGGACTGGTGTACTGATCATTACCTGCAAGTATCATCAAGATTGGGTGAAAAAATGTTTGCTGAGAATTCAGGAAACTCGTAGTTTTTTGGAAGCTTGGCAACCCCTTTCAATTGAAGTGATTCTCGTCAGTCTCTGCTTGGGGCTACTTCAATAGGAAACAAACCATAGATATAGAACTTGAAACTACATTATTGTGCCAAGTGTCAAAGAGCTAGCACAAACCGTGTTTGATTTAGAGTTCCAACTACATGTATCCATATAGGAGAAAGCAGAGTGAAATCTAAACATGAAAACGGTTACTACAAAGGAACGGTTTAAACTAGAGGAACGAAATTGGTGAGCCAAGTGGGTTTGGTGTACTGATCATTTCCTGCAAGTATCATCAAGATTGGGTGAAAAAATGTTTGCTGAGATTTCAGGAAACTCGTACTTTTTTGGAAGCTTGGCAACCGATTTCAATGAAAGTGATTCTCGTCAGTCTCTGCTTGGGGCTACTTCAATAGGAAACACACCATAGCGATAGAACTTGGAACTACATTACTGTGCCAAGTTTCAAAGAGCTAGCACAAACCGTGTTTGATTTAGAGTTCCAACTACATGTATCCATATAGGAGAAAACAGAGTGAAACCTAAACATGAAAACAGTTACTGCAAAGGAACGGTTTAACGTAGAAGAACGAAATTTGGTGAGCCAAGTGGGATTGGTGTACTGATCCTTACCTGCAAGTATCATCAGGATTGGGTGAAAAAATGTTTGCTGAGATTTCAGGAAACTCGTAGTTTTTTGAAGCTTGGCAACCCCTTTCAATGAAAGTGATTCTCGTCAGTCTCTGCATGGGGCTACTTGAATAGGACACAAACCATAGCGATAGAACGTGGACCTAAATTATTTTGCCAAGTTTCCAACAGCTAGCACAAACCGAGTTTGATTTAGAGTTCCAAGTACATGTATCCATATAGGAGAAAGCAGAGTGAAAGCTAAACATGAAAACGGTTACTGCAAAGGAACGGTGTAAACTAGAAGAACGAAATTTGGTGAGCCAAGTGGTATTGGTGTACTGATCATTACCTGCAAGTATCATCAAGATTAGGTGAAAAAATGTTTGCTGAGATTTCAGGAAACTCGTACTTTTTTGGAAGCTTGGCAACCCCTTTCATGAAAGTGATTCTCCTCAGTCTCTGTTTGTGGCTACGTCAATAGGACACAAACCATAGCTATCGAACTTAGAACTACATTATTGTGCCACGTTTCAAAGAGCTAGCACAAACCGTGTTTGATTTAGAGTTCCAAGTACATGTATCCATATTGGAGAAAACAGAGTGAAACCTAAACATGTAAACGGTTACTGCAAAAGAACGGTTTAATCTAGAAGAACGACATTTGGTGAGCCAAGTGGGATTGGTGTACTGATCATTACCTGCAAGTATCATCAAGTTTGGGTGAAAAAATGATTGCTGACATTTCCGCAAACTCGTAGTTTTTTGAAGCTTGGCGACCCCTTTCAATGAAAGTGATTCTCCTCAGTCTCTGCTTGGGGCTACTTCAATAGGAAACAAACCATAGCGATAGAACTTGGAACTACATTATTGTGCCAAGTTTCAAAGAGCTAGCACAAACCGTGTTTGATTTAGAGTTTCAACTACATGTATCCATACAGGAGAAAAGAGAGTGAAACCTAAACATGAAAATGGTTACTGCAAAGGAACGGTTTAACCTAGAAGAATGAAATTTGGTGAGCCAAGTGGTATTGGAGTACTGATCTTTACCTGCAAGTATCATCAAGATTGGGTGAAAAAAAAGTTACTGTGATTTCAGGAAACTCGTAGTTTTTTTGAAGCTTGGCAACCCCTTTCAAAGAAAGTGATTCTCCTCAGTCTCTGCTTGGGGCTACCTCAATAGGAAACAAACCATAGCGATATAACTTGTAACTACATTATTGTGCCAAGTGTCAAAGAGCTAGCACAAACCGTGTTTGATTTAGAGTTCCAACTACATGTATCCATATAGGAGAAAACAGTGAAACCTAAACATGAAAACGGTTACTGCAAAGGAACGGTTTAACCTAGAAGAACGACATTTGGTGAGCCAAGTGGGATTGGTGTACTGATCATTACCTGCAAGTATCATCAAGATTGGGTGAAAAAATGTTTGCTGAGAATTCAGGAAACTCGTAGTTTTTTGGAAGCTTGGCAACCGCTTTCAATTGAAGTGATTCTCGTCAGTCTCTGCTTGGGGCTACTTCAATAGGACACAAACCATAGATATAGAACTTGAAACTACATTATTGTGCCAAGTGTCAAAGAGCTAGCACAAACCGTGTTTGATTTAGAGTTCCAACTACATGTATCCATATAGGAGAAAGCAGAGTGAAATCTAAACATGAAAATGTTTACTACAAATGAACGGTTTAATCTAGAGGAACGAAATTTGGTGAGCCAAGTGGGATTGGTGTACTGATCATTACCTGCAAGTATCATCAAGATTGGCTGAAAAAATGTTTGCTGAGATTTCAGGAAACTCTTACTTTTTTGGAAGTTTGGCAACCGATTTCAATGAAAGTGATTCTCGTCAGTCTCTCCTTGGGGCTACTTCAATAGGACACAAACCATAGATATAGAACTTGGAGCTACATTACTGTGCCAAGTTTCAAAGAGCTAGCACAAACCGGGTTTGATTTAGAGTTCCAACTACATGTATCCATATGGGAGAAAACAGAGTGAAACCTAAACATGAAAACGGTTACTGCAAAGGAACGGTTTAAACTAGAAGAACGAAATTTGGTGAGCCAAGAGGGATTGGTGTACTGATCATTACCTGCAAGTATCATCAAGATTGGGTGAAATATGTTTGCTGAGATTTCAGGAAACTCGTAGTTTTTTGGAAGATTGGCAACCCCTTTCAATGAAAGTGATTCTCCTCAGTCTCTGCCTTTGGCTACTTCAATAGGACACAAACCATAGCGATAGAACTTGGAACTACATTACTTTGCCAAGTTTCAAAGAGCTAGCACAAACCGTGTTTGATTTAGAGTTCCAACTACATGTATCCATATAGGAGAAAACAGAGTGAAACCTAAACATGAAAACGGTTACTGCAAAGGAACGGTTTAACGTAGAAGAACGAAGTTTGGTGAGCCAAGTGGGATTGGTGTACTGATCCTTACCTGCAAGTATCATCAGGATTGGGTGAAAAAATGTTTGCTGAGATTTCAGGAAACTCGTAGTTTTTTGAAGCTTGGCAACCCCTTTCAATGAAAGTGATTCTCGTCAGTCTCTGCATGGGGCTACTTGAATAGGACACAAACCATAGCGATAGAACGTGGACCTAAATTATTTTGCCAAGTTTCCAACAGCTAGCACAAACCGAGTTTGATTTAGAGTTCCAAGTACATGTATCCATATAGGAGAAAGCAGAGTGAAAGCTAAACATGAAAACGGTTACTGCAAAGGAACGGTGTAAACTAGAAGAACGAAATTTGGTGAGCCAAGTGGTATTGGTGTACTGATCATTACCTGCAAGTATCATCAAGATTAGGTGAAAAAATGTTTGCTGAGATTTCAGGAAACTCGTACTTTTTTGGAAGCTTGGCAACCCCTTTCATGAAAGTGATTCTCCTCAGTCTCTGTTTGTGGCTACGTCAATAGGACACAAACCATAGCTATCGAACTTAGAACTACATTATTGTGCCACGTTTCAAAGAGCTAGCACAAACCGTGTTTGATTTAGAGTTCCAAGTACATGTATCCATATTGGAGAAAACAGAGTGAAACCTAAACATGTAAACGGTTACTGCAAAAGAACGGTTTAATCTAGAAGAACGACATTTGGTGAGCCAAGTGGGATTGGTGTACTGATCATTACCTGCAAGTATCATCAAGTTTGGGTGAAAATATGATTGCTGACATTTCCGCAAACTCGTAGTTTTTTTAAGCTTGGCGACCCCTTTCAATGAAAGTGATTCTCCTCAGTCTCTGCTTGGGGCTACTTCAATAGGAAACAAACCATAGCGATAGAACTTGGAACTACATTATTGTGCCAAGTTTCAAAGAGCTAGCACAAACCGTGTTTGATTTAGAGTTTCAACTACATGTATCCATACAGGAGAAAAGAGAGTGAAACCTAAACATGAAAATGGTTACTGCAAAGGAACGGTTTAACCTAGAAGAATGAAATTTGGTGAGCCAAGTGGTATTGGAGTACTGATCTTTACCTGCAAGTATCATCAAGATTGGGTGAAAAAAAAGTTACTGTGATTTCAGGAAACTCGTAGTTTTTTTGAAGCTTGGCAACCCCTTTCAAAGAAAGTGATTCTCCTCAGTCTCTGCTTGGGCCTACCTCAATAGGAAACAAACCATAGCGATAGAACTTGTAACTACATTATTGTGCAAAGTTTCAAACAGCTAGCACAAACCGTGTTTGATTTAGAGTTCCAACTACATGTATCCATATAGGAGAAAACAGAGTGAAATCTAAACATGAAAACGGTTACTGCAAAGGTACGGTTTAACCTAGAAGAACGAAATTTGGTGAGCCAAGTTGGACTGGAGTACTCATAATTACCTGCAAGTATCATCAAGATTGGGTGAAAAAATGTTTGCTGAGATTTCAGGAAACTTGTAGTTTTTTGGAAGCTTGACAACCCCTTTCAATGAAAGTGATTCTCGTCAGTCTCTGCTTGGGGCTATTTCAATAGGACACAAACCATAGCTATCGAATTTGGAACTACATTATTGTGCCAAGTTTCAAAGAGCTGGCACAAACCGAGTTACATTTAGAGTTCCAACTACATGTATCCATATAGGAGAAAACAGAGTGAAACCTAAACATGAAAAAGGTTACTGCAAAGGAACGGTTTAACGTAGAAGAACGAAATTTGGTGAGCCAAGTGGGATTGGTGTACTGATCATTACCTGCAAGTATCATCAAGATTGGGTGAAAAAATGATTGCTGAGATTTCAGGAAACTCGTAGTTTTTTGTAAGCTTGGCAACCCCTTTCAATGAAAGTGATTCTCGTCAGTCTCTGCTTGGGGCTACTTCAATAGGACACAAACCATAGATATAGAACTTGAAACTACATTATTGTGCCAAGTGTCAAAGAGCTAGCACAAACTGTGTTTGATTTAGAGTCCCAACTACATGTATCCATATAGGAGAAAGCAGAGTGAAATCTAAACATGAAAACGGTTACTACAAAGGAACGGTTTAAACTAGAGGAACGAAATTTGGTGAGCCAAGTGGGATTGGTGTACTGATCATTAACTGCAAGTATCATCAAGATTGGGTGAAAAAATGTTTGCTGAGATTTCAGGAAACTCGTACTTTTTTGGAAGCTTGGCAACCGATTTCAATTGAAGTGATTCTCGTCAGTCTCTCCTTGGGGCTACTTCAATAGGACACAAACCATAGATATAGAACTTGGAGCTACATTACTGTGCCAAGTTTCAAAGAGCTAGCACAAACCGTGTTTGATTTACAGTTCCAACAACATGTATCCATATGGGAGAAAACAGAGTGAAACCTAAACATGAAAACGGTTACTGCAAAGGAACGGTTTAAACTAGAGGAACGAAATTTGGTGAGCCAAGTGGGATTGGTGTACTGATCATTAAATGGAAGTATCATCAAGATTGGGTGAAAAAATGATTGCTGAGATTTCCGCAAACTCGTAGTTTTTTGGAAGCTTGGCAACCCCTTTCATTGAAAGTGATTCTCGTCAGTCTCTGCTTGGGGCTACTTCAATAGTACACAAATCATAGATATAGAACTTGGAACTACATTATTGTGCAAAGTTTCAAAGAGCTAGCACAAACCGTGTTTGATTTAGAGTTCCAACTACATGTATCCATATAGGAGAAAGCAGAGTGAAAACTAAACATGAAAACGGTTACTGCAAAGGAACGGTTTAACATAGAAGAACGAAATTTGGTGAGCCCAGTGGGATTGGTGTACTGATCTTACCTGCAAGTATCATCAAGATTGGGTGAAAAAATGTTTGCTGAGATTTCCGGAAACTCGTAGTTTTTTGGAAGCTTGGCAACCCCTTGCAATGAAAGTGATTCTCGTCAGTCTCTGCTTGGGGCTACTTCAATAATAAACAAACCTTAGCGATAGAACTTGGAACTACATTATTTTGCCAAGTTTCCAACAGCTAGCACAAACCGAGTTTGATTTAGAGTTCCAAGTACATGTATCCATAAAGGAGAAAGCAGAGTGAAACCTAAACATGAAAACGGTTACTGCAAAGGAACGGTGTAAACTAGAAGAATAAAATTTGGTGAGCCAAGTGGGATTGGTGTACTGATCATTACCTGCAAGTATCATCAATATTGGGTGAAAAAAGGTTTGCTGACATTTCCGGAAACTCGTAGTTTTTAGGAAGCTTGGCAACCCCTTTCAATAAAAGTGATTCTCGTCAGTCTCTGCTTGGGGCTACATCAATAGGACACAAACCATAGCGATCGAACTTGGAACTACATTATTGTGCCAAGTTTCAAAGAGCTAGCACAAACCGTGTTTGATTTAGAGTTCGAACTACATGTATCCATATTGGAGAAAACAGAGTGAAACCTAAACATGTAAACGGTTACTGCAAAGGAACGGTTTAATCTAGAAAAACGAAATTTGGTGAGCCTAGTGGGATTGGTCTACTGATCATTACCTGCAAGTATCATCAAGATTGGGTGAAAAAATGATTGCTGAGATTTCCGCAAACTCGTAGTTTTTTGAAGCTTGGCAACCCCTTTCAATGAAAGTGATTCTCGTCAGTCTCTGCTTGTGGCTACTTCAATAGGACACAAACCATAGCTATCGAACTTAGAACTACATTATTGTGCCAAGTTTCAAAGAGCTAGCACAAACCGTGTTTGATTTAGAGTTCCAACTACATGTATCCATATAGGAGAAAACAGAGTGAAACCTAAACATGAAAACGGTTACTGCAAAGGAACAGTTTAACCTAGAAGAACGAAATTTGGTGAGCCAAGTTGGACTGGTGTACTGATCATTACCTGCAAGTATCATCAAGATTGGGTGAAAAAATGTTTGCTGAGAATTCAGGAAACTCGTAGTTTTTTGGAAGCTTGGCAACCCCTTTCAATTGAAGTGATTCTCGTCAGTCTCTGCTTGGGGCTACTTCAATAGGAAACAAACCATAGATATAGAACTTGAAACTACATTATTGTGCCAAGTGTCAAAGAGCTAGCACAAACCGTGTTTGATTTAGAGTTCCAACTACATGTATCCATATAGGAGAAAGCAGAGTGAAATCTAAACATGAAAACGGTTACTACAAAGGAACGGTTTAAACTAGAGGAACGAAATTGGTGAGCCAAGTGGGTTTGGTGTACTGATCATTTCCTGCAAGTATCATCAAGATTGGGTGAAAAAATGTTTGCTGAGATTTCAGGAAACTCGTACTTTTTTGGAAGCTTGGCAACCGATTTCAATGAAAGTGATTCTCGTCAGTCTCTGCTTGGGGCTACTTCAATAGGAAACACACCATAGCGATAGAACTTGGAACTACATTACTGTGCCAAGTGTCAAAGAGCTAGCACAAACCGTGTTTGATTTAGAGTTCCAACTACATGTATCCATATAGGAGAAAACAGAGTGAAATCTAAACATGAAAACGGGTACTGCAAAGGAACGGTTTAACCTAGAAGAACGAAATTTGGTGAGCCAAGTTGGACTGGTGTACTGATAATTACCTGCAAGTATCATCAAGATTGGGTGAAAAAATGTTTGCTGAGATTTCAGGAAACTTGTAGTTTTTTGGAAGCTTGGCAACCCCTTTCAATGAAAGTGATTCTCGTCAGTCTCTGCTTGGGGCTACTTCAATAGGACACAAACCATAGCTATCGAACTTGGAACTACATTATTGTGCCAAGTTTCAAAGACCTAGCACAAACCGAGTTAGAGTTAGAGTTCCAACTACATGTATCCATATAGGAGAAAACAGAGTGAAACCTAAACATGAAAACGGTTACTGCAAAGGAACGGTTTAAACTAGAGGAACGAAATTTGGTGAGCCAAGTGGGATTGGTGGACTGATCATTACCTGCAAGTATCATCAAGATTGGGTGAAATATGTTTGCTGAGATTTCAGGAAACTCGTAGTTTTTTTGGAAGATTGGCAACCCCTTTCAATGAAAGTGATTCTCCTCAGTCTCTGCCTTTGGCTACTTCAATAGGACACAAACCATAGCGATAGAACTTGGAACTACATTATTTTGCCAATTTTCAAAGAGCTAGCACAAACCGTGTTTGATTTAGAGTTCCAACTACATGTATCCATATAGGAGAAAACAAAGTGAAACCTAAACATGAAAACGGTTACTGCAAAGGAACGGTTTAACGTAGAAGAACGAAATTTGGTGAGCCAAGTGGGATTGGTGTACTGATCATTACCTGCAAGTATCATCAGGATTGGGTGAAAAAATGTTTGCTGAGATTTCAGGAAACTCGTAGTTTTTTGAAGCTTGGCAACCCCTTTCAATGAAAGTGATTCTCGTCAGTCTCTGCTTGGGGCTACTTGAATAGGACACAAACCATAGCGATAGAACTTGGAACTACATTATTTTGACAAGTTTCAAAGAGCTAGCATAAACCGTGTTTGATTTAGAGTTCCAACTACATGTATACATATTGGAAAAAACAGAGTGAAACCTAAACATTAAAACGGTTACTGCAAAGGAACGGTTTAAACTAGAGGAACGAAATTTGGTGAGCCAATTGGGATTGGTGTACTGATCATTCCCTGCAAGTATCATCAAGATTGGATGAAATATGTTTGCTGAGATTTCAGGAAACTCGTAGTTTTTTGGAAGCTTGGAAACCCCTTTCAATGAAAGTGATTCTCCTCAGTCTCTGCTTGGGGTTACTTCAGTAGGAAACAAACCTTAGCGATAGAACTTGGACCTAAATTATTTTGCCAAGTTTCCACAGCTAGCACAAACCGAGTTTGATTTAGAGTTCCAACTACATGTATCCATATAGGAGAAAGCAGAGTGAAACCTAAACATGAAAACGGTTACTGCAAAGGAACGGTGTAAACTAGAAGAACGAAATTTGGTGAGCCAAGTGGGATTGGTGTACTGATCATTACCTGCAAGTATCGTCAAGATTGGGTGAAAAAATGTTTGCTGAGATTTCAGGAAACTCTTAGTTTTTTGTAAGCTTGGCAACCCCTTTCAATGAAAGTGATTCTCATCAGTCTCTGCTTGGGGCTACTTCAATAGGACACAAACCATAGCGATAGAACTTGGAACTACATTATTGTGCAAAGTTTCAAACAGCTAGCACAAACGGTGTTTGATTTAGAGTTCCATCTACATGTATCCATATAGAAGAGAACAGAGTGAAACCTAAACATGAAAACGGTTACTGCAAAGGAACGGTTTAACCTAGAAGAACGAAATTTGATGAGCCAAGTGGGATTGGTGTACTGATCATTAAATTGAAGTATCATCAAGATTGGGTGAAAAAATGTTTGCTGAGATTTCCGGAAACTCGTATTTTTTTGGAAGCTTGGCAACCCCTTTCAATGAAAGTGATTCTCGTCAGTCTCTGCCTGGGGCTACTTCAATAGGACACAAACCATAGCGATAGAACTTGGAACTACATTATTTTGCAAAGTTTCAAAGAGCTAGCTTAAACCGTGTTTGACTTAGAGATCCAACTACATGTATCCATATAGGAGAAAACAGAGTGAAACCTAAACATGAAAACGGTTACTGCAAAGGAACGGTTTAAACTAGAGGAACGAAATTTGGTGAGCCAAGTGGGATTGGTGTACTGAACATTCCCTGCAAGTATCATCAAGATTGGGTGAAATATGTTTGCTGAGATTTCAGGAAACACTTAGTTTTTTGGAAGCTTGGCAACCCCTTTCAATGAAAGTGATTCTCGTCAGTCTCTGCTTGCGGCTACTTCAATAGTACACAAACCATAGATATAGAACTTGGAACTACATTATTGTGCCAAGTTTCAAAGAGCTAGCACAAACCGTGTTTGATTTAGAGTTCCAACTACATGTATCCATATAAGAGAAAACAGAGTGAAAACTAAACATGAAAACGGTTACTGCAAAGGAACAGTTTAACATAGAAGATCGAAATTTGGTGAGCCCAGTGGGATTGGTGTACTGATCATTACCTGCAAGTATCATCAAGATTGGGTGAAAAAATGTTTGCTGAGATTTCAGGAAACTCGTAGTTTTTTGGAAGCTTGGCAACCCATTTCAATGAAAGTGATTCTCGTCAGTCTCTGCTTGGGGCTACTTCAATAATAAACAAACCTTAGCGATAGAACTTGGAACTACATTATTTTGCCAAGTTTCCAACAGCTAGCACAAACTGAGTTAGATTTAGAGTTCCAACTACATGTATCCATATAGGAGAAAGCAGAGTGAAACCTAAACATGAAAACGGTTACTGCAAAGGAACGGTGTAAACTAGAAGAACGAAATTTGGTGAGCCAAGTGGGATTGGTGTACTGATCATTACCTGCAAGTATCATCAAGATTGGGTGAAAAAATTGTTGCTGAGAATTCAGGAAACTCGTAGTTTTTTGGAAGCTTGACAACCCCTTTCATAAAAGTGATTCTCCTCAGTATCTGTTTGTGGCTACTTCAATAGGACACAAACCATAGCTATCGAACTTGGAACTACATTATTGTGCCAAGTTTCAAAGAGCTAGCACAAACCGAATTAGGTTTAGAGTTCCAACTCCATGTATCCATATAGGAGAAAACAGAGTGAAACCTAAACATGAAAACGGTTACTGCAAAGGAACGGTTTAACGTAGAAGAACGAAATTTGGTGAGCCAAGTGGGATTTGTGTACTGATCATTACCTGCAAGTATCATCAAGATTGGGTGAAAAAATGATTGCTGAGATTTCCGCAAACTCGTAGTTTTTGAAGCTTGGCAACCCCTTTCAATGAAAGTGATTCTCGTCAGTCTCTGCTTGGGGCTACTTCAATAAGAAACAAACCATAGCGATAGAACTTGGAACTACATTATTGTGCCAAGTTTCAAAGAGCTAGCACAAACCGTGTTTGATTTAGAGTTTCAACTACATGTATCCATACAGGAGAAAAGAGAGTGAAACCTAAACATGAAAATGGTTACTGCAAAGGAACGGCTTAACCTAGAAGAATGAAATTTGGTGAGCCAAGTGGGATTGGAGTACTGATCTTTACCTGCAAGTATCATCAAGATTGGGTGAAAAAAAAGTTACTGAGATTTCAGGAAACTCATAGTTTTTTGGAAGCTTGGCAACCCCTTTCAAAGAAAGTGATTCTCGTCAGTCTCTTCTTGGGGTTACTTCAATAGGAAACAAACCATAGCGATAGAACTTGGAACTACATTATTGTGCCAAGTGTCAAAGAGCTAGCACAAACCGTGTTTGATTTAGAGTTCCAACTACATGTATCCATATAGGAAAAACAGAGTGAAATCTAAACATGAAAACGGGTACTGCAAAGGAACGGTTTAACCTAGAAGAACGAAATTTGGTGAGCCATGTTGGACTGGTGTACTGATAATTACCTGCAAGTATCATCAAGATTGGGTGAAAAAATGTTTGCTGAGATTTCAGGAAACTTGTAGTTTTTTGGAAGCTTGGCAACCCCTTTCAATGAAAGTGATTCTCGTCAGTCTCTGCTTGGGGCTACTTCAATAGGACACAAACCATAGCTATCGAACTTGGAACTACATTATTGTGCCAAGTTTCAAAGAGCTAGCACCAACCGAGTTAGAGTTAGATTTCCAACTACATGTATCCATATAGGAGAAAACAGAGTGAAACCTAAACATGAAAACTGTTACTGCAAAGGAACGGTTTAACGTAGAAGAACGAAATTTGGTGAGCCAAGTGGGATTGGTGTACTGATCATTACCTGCAAGTATCATCAAGATTGGGTGAAAAAATGATTGCTGAGATTTCCGCAAACTCGTAGTTTTTTGAAGCTTGGAACCCCTTTCAATGAAAGTGATTCTCCTCAGTCTCTGCTTGGGGCTACTTCAATAGGAAACAAACCATAGCGATAGATCTTGGAACTACATTATCGTGCCAAGTTTCAAAGAGCTAGCACAAACCGTGTTTGATTTAGAGTTCCAACTACATGTATCCATATAGAAGAAAACAGAGTGAAACCTAAACATGAAAACGGTTACTGCAAAGGAACGGTTTAACGTAGAAGAACGAAATTTGGTGAGCCAAGTGGGATTGGTGTACTGATCATTTACCTGCAAGTATCATCAGGATTGGGTGAAAAAATGTGTGCTGAGATTTCAGGAAACTCGTAGTTTTTTGTAAGCTTGGCAACCCCTTTCAATGAAAGTGATTCTCGTAAGTCTCTGCTTGGTTCTACTTCAATAGAACACAAACCATAGCGATAGAACTTGGAACTACATTATTGTGCCAAGTGTCAAAGAGCTAGCACAAACCGTGTTTGATTTCGAGTTCCAATTACATGTATCCATATAGGAGAAAACAGAGTGAAACCTAAACATGAAAACGGTTACTGCAAAGGAACGGTTTAAACTAGAGGAACGAAATTTGGTGAGCCAAGTGGGATTGGTGGACTGATCATTACCTGCAAGTATCATCAAGCTTGGGTGAAATATGTTTGCTGAAATTTCAGGAAACTCGTAGGTTTTTGGAAGCTTGGCAAACCCTTTCAATGAAAGTGATTCTCATCAGTCTCTGCTTGGGGCTACTTCAATAGGACACAAACCATAGATATAGAACTTGGAATTACATTATTGTGCCAAGTTTCAAAGAGCTAGCACAAACCGTGTTTGATTTAGAGTTCCAACTACATGTATCCATATACGAGAAAACAGAGTGAAACCTAAACATGAAAACGGTTACTGCAAAGGAACGGTTTAACCTAGAAGAACGAAATTTGGTGAGCCAAGTGGGATTGGTGTACTGATCATTACCTGCTAGTATCATCAAGATTGGGTGAAAAAAATGTTTGCTGAGATTTCAGGAAACTCGTAGTTTTTTGGAAGCTTGGCAACCGATTTCAATGAAAGTGATTCTCGTCAGTCTCTCCTTGGGGCTACTACAATAGGACACAAACCATAGATATAGAACTTGGAGCTACATTACTGTGACAAGTTTCAAAGAGCTAGCACAAACCGTGTTTGATTTAGAGTTCCAACAACATGTATCCATATGGGAGAAAACAGAGTGAAACCTAAACATGAAAACGGGTTACTGCAAAGGAACGGTTTAAACTAGAGGAACGAAATTTGGTGAGCCAAGTGGGATTGGTGTACTGATCATTAAATGGAAGTGTCATCAAGATTGGGTGAAAAAATGATTGCTGAGATTTCCGCAAACTCGTAGTTTTTTGGAAGCTTGGCAACCCCTTTCAATGAAAGTGATTCTCGTCAGTCTCTGCTTGGGGCTACTTCAATAGTACACAAATCATAGATATAGAACTTGGAACTACATTATTGTGCAAAGTTTCAAAGAGCTAGCACAAACCGTGTTTGATTTAGAGTTCCAACTACATGTATCCATATAGGAGAAAGCAGAGTGAAAACTAAACATGAAAACGGTTACTGCAAAGGAACGGTTTAACATAGAAGAACGAAATTTGGTGCGCCCAGTGGGATTGGTGTACTGATCTTACCTGCAAGTATCATCAAGATTGGGTGAAAAAATGTTTGCTGAGATTTCCGAAACTCGTAGTTTTTTGGAAGCTTGGCAACCCCTTGCAATGAAAGTGATTCTCGTCAGTCTCTGCTTGGGGCTACTTCAATAATAAACAAACCTTAGCGATAGAACTTGGAACTACATTATTTTGCCAAGTTTCCAACAGCTAGCACAAACCGAGTTTGATTTAGAGTTCCAAGTACATGTATCCATATAGGAGAAAGCAGAGTGAAACCTAAACATGAAAACGGTTACTGCAAAGGAACGGTGTAAACTAGAAGAATAAAATTTGGTGAGCCAAGTGGGATTGGTGTACTGATCATTACCTGCAAGTATCATCAAGATTGGGTGAAAAAAGGTTTGCTGACATTTCCGGAAACTCGTAGTTTTTAGGAAGCTTGGCAACAACTTTCAATAAAAGTGATTCTCGTCAGTCTCTGCTTGGGGCTACATCAATAGGACACAAACCATAGCGATAGAACTTGGAACTACATTATTGTGCCAAGTTTCAAAGAGCTAGCACAAACCGTGTTTGATTTAGAGTTCGAACTACATGTATCCATATTGGAGAAAACAGAGTGAAACCTAAACATGTAAACGGTTACTGCAAAGGAAAGGTTTAATCTAGAAAAACGAAATTTGGTGAGCCTAGTGGGATTGGTCTCCTGATCATTACCTGCAAGTATCATCAAGATTGGGTGAAAAATGATTGCTGAGATTTCCGCAAACTCGTAGTTTTTTGAAGCTTGGCAACCCCTTTCAATGAAAGTGATTCTCGTCAGTCTCTGCTTGTGGCTACTTCAATAGGACACAAACCATAGCTATCGAACTTGGAACTATATTATTGTGCCAAGTTTCAAAGAGCTAGCACAAACCGTGTTTGATTTAGAGTTCCAACTACATGTATCCATATAGGAGAAAACAGAGTGAAACCTAAACATGAAAACGGTTACTGCAAAGGAACGGTTTAACCTAGAAGAACGAAATTTGGTGAGCCAAGTTGGACTGGTGTACTGATCATTACCTGCAAGTATCATCAAGATTGGGTGAAAAAATGTTTGCTGAGATTTCATGAAACTTGTAGTTTTTTGGAAGCTTGGCAACCCCTTTCAATGAAAGTGATTCTCGTCAGTCTCTGCTTGGGGCTACTTCAATAGGACACAAACCATAGCTATCGAACTTGGAACTACATTATTGTGCCAAGTTTCAAAGAGCTAGCACAAACCGAGTTAGAGTTAGAGTTCCAACTACATGTATCCATATAGGAGAAAACAGAGTGAAACCTAAACATGAAAACGGTTACTGCAAAGGAACGGTTTAAACTAGAGGAACGAAATTTGGTGAGCCAAGTGGGATTGGTGTACTGATCATTACCTGCAAGTATCATCAAGATTGGGTGAAAAAATGTTTGCTGAGATTTCAGGAAACTCGTAGTTTTTTTGGAAGATTGGCAACCCCTTTCAATGAAAGTGATTCTCCTCAGTCTCTGCCTTTGGCTACTTCAATAGGACACAAACCATAGCGATAGAACTTGGAACTACATTATTTTGCCAATTTTCAAAGAGCTAGCACAAACCGTGTTTGATTTAGAGTTCCAACTACATGTATCCATATAGGAGAAAACAAAGTGAAACCTAAACATGAAAACGGTTACTGCAAAGGAACGGTTTAACGTAGAAGAACGAAATTTGGTGAGCCAAGTGGGATTGGTGTACTGATCATTACCTGCAAGTATCATCAGGATTGGGTGAAAAAATGTTTGCTGAGATTTCAGGAAACTCGTAGTTTTTGAAGCTTGGCAACCCCTTTCAATGAAAGTGATTCTCGTCAGTCTCTGCTTGGGGCTACTTGAATAGGACACAAACCATAGCGATAGAACTTGGAACTACATTATTTTGACAAGTTTCAAAGAGCTAGCATAAACCGTGTTTGATTTAGAGTTCCAACTACATGTATACATATTTAAAAAAAACAGAGTGAAACCTAAACATTAAAACGGTTACTGCAAAGGAACGGTTTAACCTAGAGGAACGAAATTTGGTGAGCCAATTGGGATTGGTGTACTGATCATTCCCTGCAAGTATCATCAAGATTGGGTGAAATATGTTTGCTGAGATTTCAGGAAACTCGTAGTTTTTTGGAAGCTTGGCAACCCCTTTCAAAGAAAGTGATTCTCGTCAGTCTCTTCTTGGGGTTACTTCAATAGGAAACAAACCATAGCGATAGAACTTGGACTACATTATTGTGCCAAGTGTCAAAGAGCTAGCACAAACCGTGTTTGATTTAGAGTTCCAACTACATGTATCCATATAGGAAAAAACAGAGTGAAATCTAAACATGAAAACGGGTACTGCAAAGGAACGGTTTAACCTAGAAGAACGAAATTTGGTGAGCCATGTTGGACTGGTGTACTGATAATTACCTGCAAGTATCATCAAGATTGGGTGAAAAAATGTTTGCTGAGATTTCAGGAAACTTGTAGTTTTTTGGAAGCTTGGCAACCCCTTTCAATGAAAGTGATTCTCGTCAGTCTCTGCTTGGGGCTACTTCAATAGGACACAACCATAGCTATCGAACTTGGAACTACATTATTGTGCCAAGTTTCAAAGAGCTAGCACAAACCGAGTTAGAGTTAGATTTCCAACTACATGTATCCATATAGGAGAAAACAGAGTGAAACCTAAACATGAAAACTGTTACTGCAAAGGAACGGTTTAACGTAGAAGAACGAAATTTGGTGAGCCAAGTGGGATTGGTGTACTGATCATTACCTGCAAGTATCATCAAGATTGGGTGAAAAAATGATTGCTGAGATTTCCGCAAACTCGTAGTTTTTTGAAGCTTGGAACCCCTTTCAATGAAAGTGATTTCTCCTCAGTCTCTGCTTGGGGCTACTTCAATAGGAAACAAACCATAGCGATAGATCTTGGAACTACATTATCGTGCCAAGTTTCAAAGAGCTAGCACAAACCGTGTTTGATTTAGAGTTCCAACTACATGTATCCATATAGAAGAAAACAGAGTGAAACCTAAACATGAAAACGGTTACTGCAAAGAAACGGTTTAACGTAGAAGAATGAAATTTGGTGAGCCAAGTGGGATTGGTGTACTGATCATTACCTGCAAGTATCATCAGGATTGGGTGAAAAAATGTGTGCTGAGATTTCAGGAAACTCGTAGTTTTTTGTAAGCTTGGCAAACCCTTTCAATGAAAGTGATTCTCGTAAGTCTCTGCTTGGTTCTACTTCAATAGAACACAAACCATAGCGATAGAACTTGGAACTACATTATTGTGCCAAGTGTCAAAGAGCTAGCACAAACCGTGTTTGATTTCGAGTTCCAATTACATGTATCCATATAGGAGAAAACAGAGTGAAACCTAAACATGAAAACGGTTACTGCAAAGGAACGGTTTAAAACTAGAGGAACGAAATTTGGTGAGCCAAGTGGGATTGGTGGACTGATCATTACCTGCAAGTATCATCAAGCTTGGGTGAAATATGTTTGCTGAAATTTCAGGAAACTCGTAGGTTTTTGGAAGCTTGGCAAACCCTTTCAATGAAAGTGATTCTCATCAGTCTCTGCTTGGGGGCTACTTCAATAGGACACAAACCATAGATATAGAACTTGGAATTACATTATTGTGCCAAGTTTCAAAGAGCTAGCACAAACCGTGTTTGATTTAGAGTTCCAACTACATGTATCCATATACGAGAAAACAGAGTGAAACCTAAACATGAAAACGGTTACTGCAAAGGAACGGTTTAACCTAGAAGAACGAAATTTGGTGAGCCAAGTGGGATTGGTGTACTGATCATTACCTGCTAGTATCATCAAGATTGGGTGAAAAAAATGTTTGCTGAGATTTCAGGAAACTCGTAGTTTTTTGGAAGCTTGGCAACCGATTTCAATGAAAGTGATTCTCGTCAGTCTCTCCTTGGGGCTACTACAATAGGACACAAACCATAGATATAGAACTTGGAGCTACATTACTGTGACAAGTTTCAAAGAGCTAGCACAAACCGGTGTTTGATTTAGAGTTCCAACAACATGTATCCATATGGGAGAAAACAGAGTGAAACCTAAACATGAAAACGGTTACTGCAAAGGAACGGTTTAAACTAGAGGAACGAAATTTGGTGAGCCCAAGTGGGATTGGTGTACTGATCATTAAATGGAAGTGTCATCAAGATTGGGTGAAAAAATGATTGCTGAGATTTCCGCAAACTCGTAGTTTTTTGGAAGCTTGGCAACCCCTTTCAATGAAAGTGATTCTCGTCAGTCTCTGCTTGGGGCTACTTCAATAGTACACAAATCATAGATATAGAACTTGGAACTACATTATTGTGCAAAGTTTCAAAGAGCTAGCACAAACCGTGTTTGATTTAGAGTTCCAACTACATGTATCCATATAGGAGAAAGCAGAGTGAAAACTAAACATGAAAACGGTTACTGCAAAGGAACGGTTTAACATAGAAGAACGAAATTTGGTGCGCCCAGTGGGATTGGTGTACTGATCTTACCTGCAAGTATCATCAAGATTGGGTGAAAAAATGTTTGCTGAGATTTCCGGAAACTCGTAGTTTTTTGGAAGCTTGGCAACCCCTTGCAATGAAAGTGATTCTCGTCAGTCTCTGCTTGGGGCTACTTCAATAATAAACAAACCTTAGCGATAGAACTTGGAACTACATTATTTTGCCAAGTTTCCAACAGCTAGCACAAACCGAGTTTGATTTAGAGTTCCAAGTACATGTATCCATATAGGAGAAAGCAGAGTGAAACCTAAACATGAAAACGGTTACTGCAAAGGAACGGTGTAAACTAGAAGAATAAAATTTGGTGAGCCAAGTGGGATTGGTGTACTGATCATTACCTGCAAGTATCATCAAGATTGGGTGAAAAAAGGTTTGCTGACATTTCCGGAAACTCGTAGTTTTTAGGAAGCTTGGCAACAACTTTCAATAAAAGTGATTCTCGTCAGTCTCTGCTTGGGGCTACATCAATAGGACACAAACCATAGCGATAGAACTTGGAACTACATTATTGTGCCAAGTTTCAAAGAGCTAGCACAAACCGTGTTTGATTTAGAGTTCGAACTACATGTATCCATATTGGAGAAAACAGAGTGAAACCTAAACATGTAAACGGTTACTGCAAAGGAAAGGTTTAATCTAGAAAAACGAAATTTGGTGAGCCTAGTGGGATTGGTCTCCTGATCATTACCTGCAAGTATCATCAAGATTGGGTGAAAAAATGATTGCTGAGATTTCCGCAAACTCGTAGTTTTTTGAAGCTTGGCAACCCCTTTCAATGAAAGTGATTCTCGTCAGTCTCTGCTTGTGGCTACTTCAATAGGACACAAACCATAGCTATCGAACTTGGAACTACATTATTGTGCCAAGTTTCAAAGAGCTAGCACAAACCGTGTTTGATTTAGAGTTCCAACTACATGTATCCATATAGGAGAAAACAGAGTGAAACCTAAACATGAAAACGGTTACTGCAAAGGAACGGTTTAACCTAGAAGAACGAAATTTGGTGAGCCAAGTTGGACTGGTGTACTGATCATTACCTGCAAGTATCATCAAGATTGGGTGAAAAAATGTTTGCTGAGAATTCAGGAAACTCGTAGTTTTTTGGAAGCTTGGCAACCCCTTTCAATTGAAGTGATTCTCGTCAGTCTCTGCTTGGGGCTACTTCAATAGGAAACAAACCATAGATATAGAACTTGAAACTACATTATTGTGCCAAGTGTCAAAGAGCTAGCACAAACCGTGTTTGATTTAGAGTTCCAACTACATGTATCCATATAGGAGAAAACAGAGTGAAATCTAAACATGAAAACGGTTACTGCAAAGGAACGGTTTAACCTAGAAGAACGAAATTTGGTGAGCCAAGTTGGACTGGTGTACTGATAATTACCTGCAAGTATCATCAAGATTGGGTGAAAAAATGTTTGCTGAGATTTCATGAAACTTGTAGTTTTTTGGAAGCTTGGCAACCCCTTTCAATGAAAGTGATTCTCGTCAGTCTCTGCTTGGGGCTACTTCAATAGGACACAAACCATAGCTATCGAACTTGGAACTACATTATTGTGCCAAGTTTCAAAGAGCTAGCACAAACCGAGTTAGAGTTAGAGTTCCAACTACATGTATCCATATAGGAGAAAACAGAGTGAAACCTAAACATGAAAACGGTTACTGCAAAGGAACGGTTTAAACTAGAGGAACGAAATTTGGTGAGCCAAGTGGGATTGGTGTACTGATCATTACCTGCAAGTATCATCAAGATTGGGTGAAAAAATGTTTGCTGAGATTTCAGGAAACTCGTAGTTTTTTTGGAAGATTGGCAACCCCTTTCAATGAAAGTGATTCTCCTCAGTCTCTGCCTTTGGCTACTTCAATAGGACACAAACCATAGCGATAGAACTTGGAACTACATTATTTTGCCAATTTTCAAAGAGCTAGCACAAACCGTGTTTGATTTAGAGTTCCAACTACATGTATCCATATAGGAGAAAACAAAGTGAAACCTAAACATGAAAACGGTTACTGCAAAGGAACGGTTTAACGTAGAAGAACGAAATTTGGTGAGCCAAGTGGGATTGGTGTACTGATCATTACCTGCAAGTATCATCAGGATTGGGTGAAAAAATGTTTGCTGAGATTTCAGGAAACTCGTAGTTTTTTGAAGCTTGGCAACCCCTTTCAATGAAAGTGATTCTCGTCAGTCTCTGCTTGGGGCTACTTGAATAGGACACAAACCATAGCGATAGAACTTGGAACTACATTATTTTGACAAGTTTCAAAGAGCTAGCATAAACCGTGTTTGATTTAGAGTTCCAACTACATGTATACATATTTAAAAAAAACAGAGTGAAACCTAAACATTAAAACGGTTACTGCAAAGGAACGGTTTAACCTAGAGGAACGAAATTTGGTGAGCCAATTGGGATTGGTGTACTGATCATTCCCTGCAAGTATCATCAAGATTGGGTGAAATATGTTTGCTGAGATTTCAGGAAACTCGTAGTTTTTTGGAAGCTTGGCAACCCCTTTCAATGAAAGTGATTCTCGTCAGTCTCTGCTTGGGGTTACTTCAGTAGGAAACAAACCTTAGCGATAGAACTTGGACCTAAATTATTTTGCCAAGTTTCCAACAGCTAGCACAAACCGAGTTTGATTTAGAGTTTCAATTACATGTATCCATATAGGAGAAAGCAGAGTGAAACCTAAACATGAAAATGGTTACTGCAAAGGAACGGTTTAACCTAGAAGAACGAAATTTGATGAGCCAAGTGGGATTGGTGTACTGATCATTAAATGGAAGTATCATCAAGATTGGGTGAAAAAATGTTTGCTGAGATTTCCGGAAACTCGTATTTTTTTGGAAGCTTGGCAACCCCTTTCAATGAAAGTGATTCTCGTCAGTCTCTGCCTGGGGCTACTTCAATAGGACACAAACCATAGCGATAGAACTTGGAACTACATTATTTTGCAAAGTTTCAAAGAGCTAGCTTAAACCGTGTTTGACTTAGAGATCCAACTACATGTATCCATATAGGAGAAAACAGAGTGAAACCTAAACATGAAAACGGTTCCTGCAAAGGAACGGTTTAAACTAGAGGAACGAAATTTGGTGAGCCAAGTGGGATTGGTGTACTGAACATTCCCTGCAAGTATCATCAAGATTGGGTGAAATATGTTTGCTGAGATTTCAGGAAACTCTTAGTTTTTGGAAGCTTGGCAACCCCTTTCAATGAAAGTGATTCTCGTCAGTCTCTGCTTGCGGCTACTTCAATAGTACACAAACCATAGATATAGAACTTGGAACTACATTATTGTGCCAAGTTTCAAAGAGCTAGCACAAACCGTGTTTGATTTAGAGTTCCAACTACATGTATCCATATAAGAGAAAACAGAGTGAAAACTAAACATGAAAACGGTTACTGCAAAGGAACAGTTTAACATAGAAGATCGAAATTTGGTGAGCCCAGTGGGATTGGTGTACTGATCATTACCTGCAAGTATCATCAAGATTGGGTGAAAAAATGTTTGCTGAGATTTCAGGAAACTCGTAGTTTTTTGGAAGCTTGGCAACCCATTTCAATGAAAGTGATTCTCGTCAGTCTCTGCTTGGGGCTACTTCAATAATAAACAAACCTTAGCGATAGAACTTGGAACTACATTATTTTGCCAAGTTTCCAACAGCTAGCACAAACCGAGTTAGATTTAGAGTTCCAACTACATGTATCCATATAGGAGAAAGCAGAGTGAAACCTAAACATGAAAACGGTTACTGCAAAGGAACGGTGTAAACTAGAAGAACGAAATTTGGTGAGCCAAGTGGGATTGGTGTACTGATCATTACCTGCAAGTATCATCAAGATTGGGTGAAAAAATGATTGCTGAGATTTCCGCAAACTCGTAGTTTTTTGAAGCTTGGCAACCCCTTTCAATGAAAGTGATTCTCGTCAGTCTCTGCTTGGGGCTACTTCAATAAGAAACAAACCATAGCGATAGAACTTGGAACTACATTATTGTGCCAAGTTTCAAAGAGCTAGCACAAACCGTGTTTGATTTAGAGTTTCAACTACATGTATAAATACAGGAGAAAAGAGAGTGAAACCTAAACATGAAAATGGTTACTGCAAAGGAACGGCTTAACCTAGAAGAATGAAATTTGGTGAGCCAAGTGGGATTGGTCTCCTGATCATTACCTGCAAGTATCATCAAGATTGGGTGAAAAAATGATTGCTGAGATTTCCGCAAACTCGTAGTTTTTTGAAGCTTGGCAACCCCTTTCAATGAAAGTGATTCTCGTCAGTCTCTGCTTGTGGCTACTTCAATAGGACACAAACCATAGCTATCGAACTTGGAACTACATTATTGTGCCAAGTTTCAAAGAGCTAGCACAAACCGTGTTTGATTTAGAGTTCCAACTACATGTATCCATATAGGAGAAAACAGAGTGAAACCTAAACATGAAAACGGTTACTGCAAAGGAACGGTTTAACCTAGAAGAACGAAATTTGGTGAGCCAAGTTGGACTGGTGTACTGATCATTACCTGCAAGTATCATCAAGATTGGGTGAAAAAATGTTTGCTGAGAATTCAGGAAACTCGTAGTTTTTTGGAAGCTTGGCAACCCCTTTCAATTGAAGTGATTCTCGTCAGTCTCTGCTTGGGGCTACTTCAATAGGAAACAAACCATAGATATAGAACTTGAAACTACATTATTGTGCCAAGTGTCAAAGAGCTAGCACAAACCGTGTTTGATTTAGAGTTCCAACTACATGTATCCATATAGGAGAAAACAGAGTGAAATCTAAACATGAAAACGGTTACTGCAAAGGAACGGTTTAACCTAGAAGAACGAAATTTGGTGAGCCAAGTTGGACTGGTGTACTGATAATTACCTGCAAGTATCATCAAGATTGGGTGAAAAAATGTTTGCTGAGATTTCATGAAACTTGTAGTTTTTTGGAAGCTTGGCAACCCCTTTCAATGGAAAGAGATTCTCGTCAGTCTCTGCTTGGGGCTACTTCAATAGGACACAAACCATAGCTATCGAACTTGGAACTACATTATTGTGCCAAGTTTCAAAGAGCTAGCACAAACCGAGTTAGAGTTAGAGTTCCAACTACATGTATCCATATAGGAGAAAACAGAGTGAAACCTAAACATGAAAACGGTTACTGCAAAGGAACGGTTTAAACTAGAGGAACGAAATTTGGTGAGCCAAGTGGGATTGGTGTACTGATCATTACCTGCAAGTATCATCAAGATTGGGTGAAAAATGTTTGCTGAGATTTCAGGAAACTCGTAGTTTTTTTGGAAGATTGGCAACCCCTTTCAATGAAAGTGATTCTCCTCAGTCTCTGCCTTTGGCTACTTCAATAGGACACAAACCATAGCGATAGAACTTGGAACTACATTATTTTGCCAATTTTCAAAGAGCTAGCACAAACCGTGTTTGATTTAGAGTTCCAACTACATGTATCCATATAGGAGAAAACAAAGTGAAACCTAAACATGAAAACAGTTACTGCAAAGGAACGTTTAACGTAGAAGAACGAAATTTGGTGAGCCAAGTGGGATTGGTGTACTGATCATTACCTGCAAGTATCATCAGGATTGGGTGAAAAAATGTTTGCTGAGATTTCAGGAAACTCGTAGTTTTTGAAGCTTGGCAACCCCTTTCAATGAAAGTGATTCTCGTCAGTCTCTGCTTGGGGCTACTTGAATAGGACACAAACCATAGCGATAGAACTTGGAACTACATTATTTTGACAAGTTTCAAAGAGCTAGCATAAACCGTGTTTGATTTAGAGTTCCAACTACATGTATACATATTTAAAAAAAACAGAGTGAAACCTAAACATTAAAACGGTTCCTGCAAAGGAACGGTTTAACCTAGAGGAACGAAATTTGGTGAGCCAATTGGGATTGGTGTACTGATCATTCCCTGCAAGTATCATCAAGATTGGGTGAAATATGTTTGCTGAGATTTCAGGAAACTCGTAGTTTTTTGGAAGCTTGGCAACCCCTTTCAATGAAAGTGATTCTCGTCAGTCTCTGCTTGGGGTTACTTCAGTAGGAAACAAACCTTAGCGATAGAACTTGGACCTAAATTATTTTGCCAAGTTTCCAACAGCTAGCACAAACCGAGTTTGATTTAGAGTTTCAATTACATGTATCCATATAGGAGAAAGCAGAGTGAAACCTAAACATGAAAATGGTTACTGCAAAGGAACGGTTTAACCTAGAAGAACGAAATTTGATGAGCCAAGTGGGATTGGTGTACTGATCATTAAATGGAAGTATCATCAAGATTGGGTGAAAAAATGTTTGCTGAGATTTCCGGAAACTCGTATTTTTTTGGAAGCTTGGCAACCCCTTTCAATGAAAGTGATTCTCGTCAGTCTCTGCCTGGGGCTACTTCAATAGGACACAAACCATAGCGATAGAACTTGGAACTACATTATTTTGCAAAGTTTCAAAGAGCTAGCTTAAACCGTGTTTGACTTAGAGATCCAACTACATGTATCCATATAGGAGAAAACAGAGTGAAACCTAAACATGAAAACGGTTCCTGCAAAGGAACGGTTTAAACTAGAGGAACGAAATTTGGTGAGCCAAGTGGGATTGGTGTACTGAACATTCCCTGCAAGTATCATCAAGATTGGGTGAAATATGTTTGCTGAGATTTCAGGAAACTCTTAGTTTTTTGGAAGCTTGGCAACCCCTTTCAATGAAAGTGATTCTCGTCAGTCTCTGCTTGCGGCTACTTCAATAGTACACAAACCATAGATATAGAACTTGGAACTACATTATTGTGCCAAGTTTCAAAGAGCTAGCACAAACCGTGTTTGATTTAGAGTTCCAACTACATGTATCCATATAAGAGAAAACAGAGTGAAAACTAAACATGAAAACGGTTACTGCAAAGGAACAGTTTAACATAGAAGATCGAAATTTGGTGAGCCCAGTGGGATTGGTGTACTGATCATTACCTGCAAGTATCATCAAGATTGGGTGAAAAAATGTTTGCTGAGATTTCAGGAAACTCGTAGTTTTTTGGAAGCTTGGCAACCCATTTCAATGAAAGTGATTCTCGTCAGTCTCTGCTTGGGGCTACTTCAATAATAAACAAACCTTAGCGATAGAACTTGGAACTACATTATTTTGCCAAGTTTCCAACAGCTAGCACAAACCGAGTTAGATTTAGAGTTCCAACTACATGTATCCATATAGGAGAAAGCAGAGTGAAACCTAAACATGAAAACGGTTACTGCAAAGGAACGGTGTAAACTAGAAGAACGAAATTTGGTGAGCCAAGTGGGATTGGTGTACTGATCATTACCTGCAAGTATCATCAAGATTGGGTGAAAAAATGATTGCTGAGATTTCCGCAAACTCGTAGTTTTTTGAAGCTTGGCAACCCCTTTCAATGAAAGTGATTCTCGTCAGTCTCTGCTTGGGGCTACTTCAATAAGAAACAAACCATAGCGATAGAACTTGGAACTACATTATTGTGCCAAGTTTCAAAGAGCTAGCACAAACCGTGTTTGATTTAGAGTTTCAACTACATGTATAAATACAGGAGAAAAGAGAGTGAAACCTAAACATGAAAATGGTTACTGCAAAGGAACGGCTTAACCTAGAAGAATGAAATTTGGTGAGCCAAGTGGGATTGGTCTCCTGATCATTACCTGCAAGTATCATCAAGATTGGGTGAAAAAATGATTGCTGAGATTTCCGCAAACTCGTAGTTTTTTGAAGCTTGGCAACCCCTTTCAATGAAAGTGATTCTCGTCAGTCTCTGCTTGTGGCTACTTCAATAGGACACAAACCATAGCTATCGAACTTGGAACTACATTATTGTGCCAAGTTTCAAAGAGCTAGCACAAACCGTGTTTGATTTAGAGTTCCAACTACATGTATCCATATAGGAGAAAACAGAGTGAAACCTAAACATGAAAACGGTTACTGCAAAGGAACGGTTTAACCTAGAAGAACGAAATTTGGTGAGCCAAGTTGGACTGGTGTACTGATCATTACCTGCAAGTATCATCAAGATTGGGTGAAAAAATGTTTGCTGAGAATTCAGGAAACTCGTAGTTTTTTGGAAGCTTGGCAACCCCTTTCAATTGAAGTGATTCTCGTCAGTCTCTGCTTGGGGCTACTTCAATAGGAAACAAACCATAGATATAGAACTTGAAACTACATTATTGTGCCAAGTGTCAAAGAGCTAGCACAAACCGTGTTTGATTTAGAGTTCCAACTACATGTATCCATATAGGAGAAAACAGAGTGAAATCTAAACATGAAAACGGTTACTGCAAAGGAACGGTTTAACCTAGAAGAACGAAATTTGGTGAGCCAAGTTGGACTGGTGTACTGATAATTACCTGCAAGTATCATCAAGATTGGGTGAAAAAATGTTTGCTGAGATTTCATGAAACTTGTAGTTTTTTGGAAGCTTGGCAACCCCTTTCAATGAAAGAGATTCTCGTCAGTCTCTGCTTGGGGCTACTTCAATAGGACACAAACCATAGCTATCGAACTTGGAACTACATTATTGTGCCAAGTTTCAAAGAGCTAGCACAAACCGAGTTAGAGTTAGAGTTCCAACTACATGTATCCATATAGGAGAAAACAGAGTGAAACCTAAACATGAAAACGGTTACTGCAAAGGAACGGTTTAAACTAGAGGAACGAAATTTGGTGAGCCAAGTGGGATTGGTGTACTGATCATTACCTGCAAGTATCATCAAGATTGGGTGAAAAAATGTTTGCTGAGATTTCAGGAAACTCGTAGTTTTTTTGGAAGATTGGCAACCCCTTTCAATGAAAGTGATTCTCCTCAGTCTCTGCCTTTGGCTACTTCAATAGGACACAAACCATAGCGATAGAACTTGGAACTACATTATTTTGCCAATTTTCAAAGAGCTAGCACAAACCGTGTTTGATTTAGAGTTCCAACTACATGTATCCATATAGGAGAAAACAAAGTGAAACCTAAACATGAAAACGGTTACTGCAAAGGAACGGTTTAACGTAGAAGAACGAAATTTGGTGAGCCAAGTGGGATTGGTGTACTGATCATTACCTGCAAGTATCATCAGGATTGGGTGAAAAAATGTTTGCTGAGATTTCAGGAAACTCGTAGTTTTTTGAAGCTTGGCAACCCCTTTCAATGAAAGTGATTCTCGTCAGTCTCTGCTTGGGGCTACTTGAATAGGACACAAACCATAGCGATAGAACTTGGAACTACATTATTTTGACAAGTTTCAAAGAGCTAGCATAAACCGTGTTTGATTTAGAGTTCCAACTACATGTATACATATTTAAAAAAAACAGAGTGAAACCTAAACATTAAAACGGTTCCTGCAAAGGAACGGTTTAACCTAGAGGAACGAAATTTGGTGAGCCAATTGGGATTGGTGTACTGATCATTCCCTGCAAGTATCATCAAGATTGGGTGAAATATGTTTGCTGAGATTTCAGGAAACTCGTAGTTTTTTGGAAGCTTGGCAACCCCTTTCAATGAAAGTGATTCTCGTCAGTCTCTGCTTGGGGTTACTTCAGTAGGAAACAAACCTTAGCGATAGAACTTGGACCTAAATTATTTTGCCAAGTTTCCAACAGCTAGCACAAACCGAGTTTGATTTAGAGTTTCAATTACATGTATCCATATAGGAGAAAGCAGAGTGAAACCTAAACATGAAAATGGTTACTGCAAAGGAACGGTTTAACCTAGAAGAACGAAATTTGATGAGCCAAGTGGGATTGGTGTACTGATCATTAAATGGAAGTATCATCAAGATTGGGTGAAAAAATGTTTGCTGAGATTTCCGGAAACTCGTATTTTTTTGGAAGCTTGGCAACCCCTTTCAATGAAAGTGATTCTCGTCAGTCTCTGCCTGGGGCTACTTCAATAGGACACAAACCATAGCGATAGAACTTGGAACTACATTATTTTGCAAAGTTTCAAAGAGCTAGCTTAAACCGTGTTTGACTTAGAGATCCAACTACATGTATCCATATAGGAGAAAACAGAGTGAAACCTAAACATGAAAACGGTTCCTGCAAAGGAACGGTTTAAACTAGAGGAACGAAATTTGGTGAGCCAAGTGGGATTGGTGTACTGAACATTCCCTGCAAGTATCATCAAGATTGGGTGAAATATGTTTGCTGAGATTTCAGGAAACTCTTAGTTTTTTGGAAGCTTGGCAACCCCTTTCAATGAAAGTGATTCTCGTCAGTCTCTGCTTGCGGCTACTTCAATAGTACACAAACCATAGATATAGAACTTGGAACTACATTATTGTGCCAAGTTTCAAAGAGCTAGCACAAACCGTGTTTGATTTAGAGTTCCAACTACATGTATCCATATAAGAGAAAACAGAGTGAAAACTAAACATGAAAACGGTTACTGCAAAGGAACAGTTTAACATAGAAGATCGAAATTTGGTGAGCCCAGTGGGATTGGTGTACTGATCATTACCTGCAAGTATCATCAAGATTGGGTGAAAAAATGTTTGCTGAGATTTCAGGAAACTCGTAGTTTTTTGGAAGCTTGGCAACCCATTTCAATGAAAGTGATTCTCGTCAGTCTCTGCTTGGGGCTACTTCAATAATAAACAAACCTTAGCGATAGAACTTGGAACTACATTATTTTGCCAAGTTTCCAACAGCTAGCACAAACCGAGTTAGATTTAGAGTTCCAACTACATGTATCCATATAGGAGAAAGCAGAGTGAAACCTAAACATGAAAACGGTTACTGCAAAGGAACGATTTAACCTAGAAGAACGAAATTTGGTGAGCCAAGTGGGATTGGTGTACTGATCATTACCTGCAAGTATCATCAAGATTGGGTGAAAAAATGATTGCTGAGATTTCCGCAAACTCGTAGTTTTTTGAAGCTTGGCAACCCCTTTCAATGAAAGTGATTCTCGTCAGTCTCTGCTTGGGGCTACTTCAATAAGAAACAAACCATAGCGATAGAACTTGGAACTACATTATTGTGCCAAGTTTCAAAGAGCTAGCACAAACCGTGTTTGATTTAGAGTTTCAACTACATGTATAAATACAGGAGAAAAGAGAGTGAAACCTAAACATGAAAATGGTTACTGCAAAGGAACGGCTTAACCTAGAAGAATGAAATTTGGTGAGCCAAGTGGGATTGGAGTACTGATCTTTACCTGCAAGTATCATCAAGATTGGGTGAAAAAAAAGTTACTGAGATTTCAGGAAACTCGTAGTTTTTTGGAAGCTTGGCAACCCCTTTCAAAGAAAGTGATTCTCGTCAGTCTCTGCTTGGGGCTACTTCAATAGGAAACAAACCATAGCGATAGAACTTGGAACTACATTATTTTGCCAAGTGTCAAAGAGCTAGCACAAACCGTGTTTGATTTAGAGTTCCAACTACATGTATCCATATAGGAGAAAACAGAGTGAAATCTAAACATGAAAACGGGTACTGCAAAGGAACGGTTTAACCTAGAAGAACGAAATTTGGTGAGCCAAGTTGGACTGGTGTACTGATAATTACCTGCAAGTATCATCAAGATTGGGTGAAAAAAATGTTTGCTGAGATTTCAGGAAACTTGTAGTTTTTTGGAAGCTTGGCAACCCCTTTCAATGAAAGTGATTCTCGTCAGTCTCTGCTTGGGGCTACTTCAATAGGACACAAACCATAGCTATCGAACTTGGAACTACATTATTGTGCCAAGTTTCAAAGAGCTAGCACAAACCGAGTTAGAGTTAGAGTTCCAACTACATGTATCCATATAGGAGAAAACAGAGTGAAACCTAAACATGAAAACGGTTACTGCAAAGGAACGGTTTAACGTAGAAGAACGAAATTTGGTGAGCCAAGTGGGATTGGTGTACTGATCATTACCTGCAAGTATCATCAAGATTGGGTGAAAAAATGATTGCTGAGATTTCCGCAAACTCGTAGTTTTTTGAAGCTTGGCAACCCCTTTCAATGAAAGTGATTCTCCTCAGTCTCTGCTTGGGGCTACTTCAATAGGAAACAAACCATAGCGATAGATCTTGGAACTACATTATCGTGCCAAGTTTCAAAGAGCTAGCACAAACCGTGTTTGATTTAGAGTTCCAACTACATGTATCCATATAGAAGAAAACAGAGTGAAACCTAAACATGAAAACGGTTACTGCAAAGGAACGGTTTAACATAGAAGAACGAAATTTGGTAAGCCAAGTGGGATTGGTGTACTGATCATTACCTGCAAGTATCATCAGGATTGGGTGAAAAAATGTGTGCTGAGATTTCAGGAAACTCGTAGTTTTTTGTAAGCTTGGCAACCCCTTTCAATGAAAGTGATTCTCGTAAGTCTCTGCTTGGTTCTACTTCAATAGAACACAAACTATAGCGATAGAACTTGGAACTAAATTATTGTGCCAAGTGTCAAAGAGCTAGCACAAACCGTGTTTGTTTTAGAGTTCCAACTACATGTATCCATATAGGAGAAAACAGAGTGAAACCTAAACATGAAAACGGTTACTGCAAAGGAACGGTTTAACCTAGAAGAAAGAAATTTGGTGAGCCACATGGGATTGGTGTACTGATCATTACCTGCAAGTATCATCAAGATTGGGTGAAAAAATGTTTGCTGAGATTTCAGGAAACTCGTAGTTTTTTTGGAAGCTTGGCAACCCCTTTCAATATAAGTGATTCTCGTCAGTCTCTGCTTGGGGCTACTTCAATAGGACACAAACCATAGCGATCGAACTTGGAACTACATTATTGTGCCAAGTTTCAAACAGCTAGCACAAACCGTGTTTGATTTAGAGTTTCAACTACATGTATCCATACAGGACAAAAGAGAGTGAAACCTAAACATGAAAATGGTTACTGCAAAGGAACGGTTTAACCTAGAAGAATGAAATTTGGTGAGCCAAGTGGGATTGGAGTACTGATCTTTACCTGCAAGTATCATCAATATTGGGTGAAAAAAAAGTTACTGAGACTTCAGGAAACTCGTAGTTTTTTGGAAGCTTGGCAACCCCTTTCAAAGACAGTGATTCTCGTCAGTCTCTGCTTGGGGCTACTTCAATAGGAAACAAACCATAGCGATAGAACTTGGAACTACATTATTGTGCCAAGTGTCAAAGAGCTAGCAAAAACCGTGTTTGATTTAGAGTTCCAACTACATGTATCCATACAGGACAAAAGAGAGTGAAACCTAAACATGAAAATGGTTACTGCAAAGGAACGGTTTAACCTAGAAGAAGGAAATTTGATGAGCCAAGTTGGACTGGGGTACTGATAATTACCTGCAAGTATCATCAAGATTGGGTGAAATAATGTTTGCTGAGATTTCAGGAAACTCGTAGTTTTTTGGAAGCTTGGCAACCCCTTTCAATGAAAGTGATTCTCCTCAGTCTCTGCTTGGGGCTACTTCAATAGGACACAAACGATAGCGATAGAACTTGGAACTACATTATTGTGCCAAGTTTCAAAGAGGTAGCACAAACCGTGTTTGATATAGAATTCCAACTACATGTATCCATATAGGAGAAAACAGAGTGAAACCTAAACATGAAAACAGTTACTGCAAAGGAAAGGTTTAACCTAGAAGAACGAAATTTGGTGAGCCATGTGCTATTCGTGTACTGATCATTATCTGCAAGTATCATCAAGATTAGGTGAAAAAATATTGTCTGAGATTTCAGGAAACTCGTAGTTTTTTGGAAGCTTGGCAACCCCTTTCAAAGAAAGTGAATCTCGTCAGTCTCTGCTTGGGGCTACTTCAATAGGACACAAACCATAGCGATAGAACTTGGAGCTACATTATTGTGCCATGTTAGAAAGAGCTAGCACAAACCGTGTTTGATTTAGAGTTCCAACTTCATATATCCATATAGGAGAAAACAGAGTGAAACCTAAACATGCAAACGGTTACTGCAAAGGAACGGTTTAACCTAGAAATCGAAATATGGTGAGCTAAGTGGGATTGGTGTACTGATCATTACCTGCAAGTATCATCAAGATTGGGTGAAAAAATGTATGCTGAGATTTCAGGAAACTCGTAGTTTTTTGGAAGCTTGGCAACCCCTTTCAATTGAAGTGATTCTCGTCAGTCTCTGCTTGGGGCTACTTCAATAGGAACCAAACCATAGCGATAGAACTTGGAACTACATTATAGTGCCACGTTTAAAAGAGCTAGCACACACCTTGTTTGATTTAGAGTTCCAACTACATGTATCCATATAGGAGAAAACAGAGTGAAACCTAAATATGAAAACGGTTACTGCAAGGAACAGTTTAACATAGAAGAACGAAATTTAGTGAGCCAAGTGGGATTGGGGTACTGATCATTAAATGGAAGTATCATCAAGATTTGGGTGAAAAAATATTTGCGTAGATTTCAGGAAACTCGTACTTTTTGGAAGCTAGGCAACACCTTTCAATGAAAGTAATTCTCGTCAGTCTCTGCTTAATTCTACTTCAATAGGACACAAACCATAGCCATTGAACTTGGAACTACATTATTGTGCCAATTTTCAAAGATCTAGCACAAACCGTGTTTGATTTACAGTTCCAAAACATGTAACCATATAGGAAAAAACAGATGGAAACCTAAACATGAAAACGGTTACTGCAAAGGAACGGTTTAACCTAAAAGAACGAAATTTGTTGAGCCAAGTGGGATTGGTGTACTGATCATTACCTGCAAGTATCATCAAGATTGGGTGAAAAAAAGGTTCCTGAGATTTCAGGAAACTCGTAGTTTTTTGGAAGCTTGGCAACCCCTTTTAAAGAAAGTGATTCTCGTCAGTCTCTGCTTGGGGCTACTTCAATAGGAAACAATCCATAGCGATAGAACTTGGACCTACATTATTGTGCCAAGTTTCAAACAGCTAGCACAAAACGATTTTGATTTAGACTTCCAACTACATGCATATATAAGAGAAAACAGAGTGAAACCTAAACATGAAAACGGTTATTGCAAAGGAACTGTTTAACCTAGAAGACCAAAATTTGTTGAGCCAAGTTGGACTGATGTACTGATAATTCCCTGCAAGTATCATCAAGATTGGGTGAAATATGTTTGCTGAGATTTCAGGAAACTCGTAGGTTTTTGGAAGCTTGGCAACCCCTTTCAATGAAAGTGATTCTCGTCAGTCTCTGCTTGGGGCTACTTCAGTAGGACACAAACCATAGATATAGAACTTGGAACTACATTATTGTGCCAAGTTTCAAAGAGGTAGCACAAACCGTGTTTCATTTAGAGTTCCAACTACATGTATCCATATAGAAGAAAACAGAGTGAAACTTAAACATGAAAACGGTTACTGCAAAGGAAAGGTGTAAACTAGAAGAACGAAATTTGGTGAGCCAAGTGGGATTGGTGTACTGATCATTACCTGCAAGTATCATCAAGATTGGGTGAAAAAATGATTGCTGAGATTTCCGCAAACTCGTAGTTTTTTGAAGCTTGGCAACCCCTTTCAATGAAAGTGATTCTCCTCAGTCTCTGCTTAGGTCTACTTCAATAGGAAACAAACCATAGCGATAGAACTTGGAACTATATTATTGTGCCAAGTTTCAAAGAGCTACCACAAACCGTGTTTGATTTAGAGTTCCAACTACATGTATCCATATAGGAGAAAACAGAGTGAAACCTAAACATGAAAACGGTTACTGCAAAGGAACGATTTAACCTAGAAGAACGAAATTTGGTGAGCCAATTGGGATTGACGTACTGATCCTTACCTGCAAGTATCATCAAGATTGGGTGAAAAAATGTTTGCTGAGAATTCAGGAAACTCGTAGTTTTTTGGAAGCTTGGCAACCCCTTTCAATGAAAGTGATTCTCGTCAGTCTCTGCTTGGGGCTACTTCAATAGGACACAAACCTTCGCGATAGAACTTGGAACTACATTATTTTTCCAAGTTTCCAACAGCTAGCACAAAACGAGTTTGATTTAGAGTTCCAAGTACATGTATCCATATAGGAGAAAACAGAGTGAAACCTAAACATGAAAACGGTTACTGCAAAGGAACAGTTTAAACTAGAGGAACGAAATTTGGTGAGCCAAGTGGGATTATTGTACTGATCATTACCTGCAAGTATCATCAAGATTGGGTGAAAAAAAGTTTGCTGAGTTTTCAGGAAACTCGTAGTTTTTTGGAAGCTTGGCAACCCCTTTCAATGAAAGTGATTCTCGTCAGTCTCTGCTTGGGGCTACTTCAATAGGACACAAACCATAGATATAGAACTTGGAACTACATTATTGTGAAAAGTTTCAAAGAGCTAGCACAAACCGTGTTTGATTTAGAGTTCCAAGTACATGTATCCATATAGGAGAAAACAGAGTGAAACCTAAACATGAAAACGGTTACTGCAAAGGAATGGTTTAACCTGGAAGACCGAAATTTGGTGAGCCAAGTGGGATTGGTGTACTGATCTTTAAATGGAAGTATCATCAAGATTGGATGAAAAAATGTTTGCTGAGATTTCCGGAAACTCGTAGTTTTTTGGAAGCTTGGCAACCCCTTTCAATTGAAGTGACTCTCGTCAGTCTCTGCTTGGGGCTACTTCAGTAGGAAACAAACCTTAGCGATAGAACTTGGAACTACATTATTTTGCCAAGTTTCCAACAGCCACCACAAACCGAGTTTGATTTAGAGTTCCAAGTACATGTATCCATATAGGAGTAAGCAGAGTGAAACCTATACATGAAAACGGTTACTGCAAAGGAACCGTGTAAACTAGAAGAACGAAATTTGGTGAGCAAAGTGGGATTGGTGTACTGATCATTACCTGCAAGTATCATCAAGATTGGGTGAAAAAACGTTGCTGAGATTTCAGGAAACTCGTAGTTTTTTTGAAGCTTGGCAACCCCTTTCATGAAAGTGATTCTCCTCAGTCTCTGTTTGTGGCTACTTCAATAGGACACAAACCATAGCTATCGAACTTGGAACTACATTATTGTGCCAAATTTCAAAGAGCTAGCACAAACCGTTTTTCATTTAGAGTTCGAACTACATGTATCCATATTGGAGAAAACAGAGTGAAACCTAAACATGTAAACGATTACTGCAAAGGAACGGTTTAATCTAGAAGAACGACATTTGGTGAGCCAAGTGGGATTGGTGTACTGATCATTACCTGCAAGTATCATCAAGATTGGGTGAAAAAATGATTGCTGAGATTTCCGCAAACTCGTAGTTTTTTGAAGCTTGGCAACCCCTTTCAATGAAAGTGATTCTCCTCAGTCTCTGCTTAGGGCTACTTCAATAGGAAACAAACCATAGCGATAGAACTTGGAACTACATTATTGTGCCAAGTTTCAAAGAGCTAGCACAAACCGTGTTTGATTTAGAGTTCCAACTACCTGTATCCATATAGGAGAAAACAGAGTGAAATCTAAACATGAAAACGGTTACTGCAAAGGAACGGTGTAAACTAGAAGAACGAAATTTGGTGAGCCAAGTGGGATTGGTGTACTGATCATTACCTGCAAGTGTAATCAAGATTGGGTGAAAAATGTTTGCTGAGATTTCAGGAAACTCGTTGTTTTTTGGAAGCTTGGCAACCCCTTTCAATTGAAGTGATTCTCGTCAGTCTCTGCTTGGGGCTACTTCAATCGGAAACAAACCTTAGCGATAGAACTTGGAACTACATTATTTTTCCAAGTTTCCAACAGCTAGCACAAACCGAGTTTGATTTAGAGTTCCAACTACATGTATCCATATAGTAGAAAACAGAGTGAAACCTAAACATGAAAACGGTTACTGCAAAGGAATGGTTTAACCTAGAAGTACGAAATTTAGTGAGCCAAGTGGGATTGGTGTACTGATCATTACCTGCAAGTATCATCAAGATTGCGTGAAAAAATGTAGGCTTAGAATTCAGGAAACTCGTAGTTTTTTGGAAGCTTGGCAACCCCTTTCAATGAAAGTGATTCTCGTCCGTCTCTGCTTGGGGCTACTTCAATAGGAAACAAACCATAGCGATAGAACTTGGAACTACATTATCGTGCCAAGTTTCAAAGACCTAGCAAAAACCGTGTTTGATTTAGAGTTCCAACTACATGTATCCATATAGGAGAAAACAGAGTGAAACCTAAACATGAAAACGGTTACTGCAAAGGTACGGTTTAACCGAGAAGAACGAAATTTGGTGAGCCAAGTGGGAATTGTGTACTGATCATTACCTGCAAGTATCATCAGGATTGGGTGAATAAATGTTTACTGAGATTTCAGGAAACTCGTAGTTTTTTGTAAGCTTGGCAACCCCTTTCAATGAAAGTGATTCTCGTCAGTCTCTGCTTGGTTCTACTTCAATAGGACACAAACCATAGCGATAGAACTTAGAACTACATTATTTTGCCAAGTTTACAACAGCTAGCACAAACCGAGTTTGATTTAGAGTTCCAAGTACATGTATCCATATAGGAGAAAACAGAGTGAAACCTAAACATGAAAACGGTTACTGCAAAGGAACGGTTTAACCAAGAAGAACGAAATTTGGTGAGCCAAGTGGGATTGGTGTACTGATCATTAAATGGAAGTATCATCAATATTGGGTGAAAAAATGTTTGTTGAGATTTCCGGAAACTCGTAGTTTTTTGGAAGCTTGGCAACCCCTTTCAATGAAAGTGATTCTCGTCAGTCTCTGCCTGGGGCTACTTCAATAGGACACAAACCATACCGATAGAACTTGGAACTACATTATTGTGCAAAGTTTCAAACAGCTTGCACAAACCGTGTTTGATTTAGAGTTCCAACTACATGTATCCATAAAGAAGAAAAACAGAGTGAAACGTAAACACGAAAACGGTTACTGCAAAGGAACGGTTTAACATAGAAGAACGAAATTTGGTGAGCCAATTGGGATTGGTGTCCTGATCCTTACCTGCAAGTATCATCAAGATTGGGTAAAAAAATGTTTGCTGCGAATTCAGGAAACTCGTAGTTTTTTGGAAGCTTGGCAACCCCTTTCAATGAAAGTGATTCTCGTCAGTCTCTGCTTGGGGCTACTTCAATAGGACACAAACCATAGCGATAGAACTTGGAACTACATTATTTTGCCAAGTTTCCAACAGCTAGCACAAACCGAGTTTGATTTAGAGTTCCAACTACATGTATCCATATACGGGAAAGCAGAGTGAAACCTAAACATGAACACGGTTACTGCAAAGGAACGGTTAAAGCTAGAAGAACGAAATTTTGTGAGCCAAGTAGGATTGGTGTACTGATCATTACCTGCAAGTATCATCAAGATTGGGTGAAAAAAGGTTTGCTGAGATTTCAGGCAACTCGTAGTTTTTTGGAAGCTTGGCAACCCCTTTCAATTTTAGTTTTTCTCGTCAGTCTCTGCTTGGGGCTACTTCAATAATAAACAAACCTTAGCGATAGAACTTGGAACTACATTATTGTGAAAGTTTCAAACAGCTAGCACAAAACGAGTTTGATTTAGAGTTCCAAATACATGTATCCATATAGGAGAAAACAGAGTGAAACCTAAACATGAAAACGGTTACTGCAAAGGAACTGTTTAACCTAGAAGAACGAAATTTGGTGAGCCAAGTGAGAATGGTGTACTGATCATTACCTGCAAGTATCATCAAGATTGGGTGAAAAAATGGTTGCTGAGATTTCAGGAAACTCGTAGTTTTTTGGAAGCTTGGCAACCCCTTTCATGAAAGTGATTCTCGTCAGTCTCTGTTTGTGGCTACTTCAATAGGACACAAACCATAGCGATAGAACTTGGAACTACATTATTGTGCCACGTTTCAAAGAGCTAGCACAAACCGTGTTTGTTATAGAGTTCCAACTACATGTATCCATATAGGAGAAAACAGAGTGAAACGTAAACATGAAAACGGTTACTGCAAAGGAACGGTTAAACCAAGAAGAACGAAATTTGGTGAGCCAAGTGGGATTGGTGTACTGATCATTACCTGCAAGTATCATCAAGATTGGGTGAAAAAAAGGTTGCTGAGATTTCAGGAAACTAGTAGTTTTTTGGAAGCTTGGCAACCCTTTCAATGAAATTGATTCTCGTCAGTCTCCTCTTGGGGCTACTTCAAAAGGACACAAACCATAGCGATAGAACTTGGAAGTACATTATTGGGCAAAGTTTCAAACAGCTAGAACAATCCGTGTTTGATTTAGAGTTCCAAATACATGTTTCCATGTAGGAGGAAACAGAGTGAAACCTAAACATGAAAACGGTTACTGCAAAGGAACGGTTTAACCTAGAAGAACGAAATTTGGTGAGCCAAGTGGGATTGGAGTACAGATCATGACATGCAAATATCATCAAGAGTCGCTGAAAAACTGATTGCTGAGATTTCAGGAAACTCCTAGTTTTTGGAAGCTTGGCAACCCCATTCAATGAAAGTGCTTCTCGTCAATCTCTGCTTGGGGCTACTTCAAATGGAAACAAACCATTGCGATAGAACTTGGAACTACATTATTGTGAAAGTTTCAAACAGCTAGCACAAAACGAGTTTGATTTAGAGTTCCAAATACATGTATCCATATAGGCAAAAACAGAGTGAAATCTAAACCTGAATACGGTTACTGCAAAGGAACTGTTTAACCTAGAAGAACGAAATTTGGTGAGCCAAGTGGGACCGGTGTACTGATCATTACCTGCAAGTATCATCAAGATTGGGTGAAAAAATGTTGGCTGAGATTTCCGGACACTCGTTGTTTTTTGGAAGCTTGGCAACCCTTTTCAATAAAAATGATTCTCGTCAGTCTCTGCGTGGGGCTACTTCAATAGGACACAAACCATAGCAATAGAACTTGGAACTACATTATTGTGCCAAGTTTCAAAGAGCTACCACAAACCGTGTTTGATTTAGAGATTCAACTACATGTGTCCATATAGGAGAAAACAGAGTGAAACCTAAACATGAAAACGGTTACTGCAAAGGAAAGGTTTAACCTAGAAGAAGGAAATTAGGTGAGCCAAGTGGGATTGATGTACTGATCATTAACTGCAAGTATCATCAAGATTGGGTGAAAAAAAGGTTGCTGAGATTTCAGGAATCTAGTAGTTTTTTGGAAGCTTGGCAACCCTTTCAATGAAATTGATTCTCGTCAGTCTCCTCTTGGGGCTACTTCAAAAGGACACAAACCATAGCGATAGAACGTGGAAGTACATTATTTTGCCAAGTTTCCAACAGCTAGCACAAACCGTGTTTGTTATAGAGTTCCAACTACATGTATCCATATACGAGAAAACAGAGTGAAACGTAAACATGAAAACGGTTACTGCAAAGGAACGGTTAAACCAAGAAGAACGAAATTTGGTGAGCCAAGTGGGATTGGTGTACTGATCATTACCGGCAAGTATCATCAAGATTGGGTGAAAAAAAGGTTGCTGAGATTTCAGGAAACTCGTAGTTTTTTGGAAGCTTGGCAAGCCTTTCAATGAAAGTGATTCTCGTCAGTCTCCTCTTGGGGCTACTTCAAAAGGACACAAACCATAGCGATAGAACTTGGAAGTACATTATTGGGCCAAGTTTCAAAGAGCTAGCACAAACAGTGTTTGATGTAGAGTTCCAAATACATGTATCCATATAGCAGAAAACAGAGTGAAACCTAAACATGAAAATGGTTACTGCAAAGGAACGGTTTAACCAAGAATAACGAAATTCGATGAGCCAAGTGGGATTGGTGTACTGATCAGTAAATGGAAGTATCATCAAGTTTGGGTGAAAAAATGTTTGCTGAGGTTCCGGAAACTCGTATTTTTTTGGAAGCTTGGCAACCCCTTTCAATGAAAGTGATTCTCGTCAGTCTGTACCTTGGGCTACTTCAATAGGACACAAAACATAGCGATAGAACTTGGAACTACATTATTGTGCAAAGTTTCAAACAGCTAGCACAAACCGTGTTTGATTTAGAGTTCCAACTACATGTATCCATATAGGAGAAAACAGAGTGAAACCTAAACATGAAAACGGTTACTGCAAAGGAACGATTTAACCTAGAAGAACGAAATTTGGTGAGCCAATTGGGATTGGTGTACTGATTATTACCTGCAAGTATCATCAAGATTGGGTGAAAAAATGATTGCTGAGATTTCCGCAAAACGTAGTTTTTTGAAGCTTGGCAACCCCTTTCAATGAAAGTGATTGTCCTCAGTCTCTGCTTATGGCTACTTCAATAGGACACAAACCGTAGCGATAGAACTGGGAACTACATTATTGTGCCAAGTTTCAAAGAGCTAGCACAAACCGTGTTTGATTTAGAGTTCCAACTACATGTATCCATATAGAAGAAAACAGAGTGAAACCTAAACATGAAAACAGTTACTGCAAAGGAACGATTTAACCTAGAAGAACGAAATTTGGTGAGCCATGTGGGATTGGTGTACTGATCATTACCTGCATGTATCATAAATATTGGGTGAAAAAATGTTGCTGTGATTTCAGGAAACTCGTAGTTTTTTGGAAGCTTGGCAACCCCTTTCAATTGAAGTGATTCTCGTCAGTCTCTGCTTGGGGCTACTTCAATAGGACACAAACCATAGATATAGAACCTGGAAGTACATTATTGTGCCAAGTTTCAAAGAGCTAGCACAAACCGAGTTAGATTTAGAGTTCCAACTACATGTATACATATAGGAGAAAACAGACTGAAATCTAAACATGAAAACGGTTACTGCAAAGGAATGGTTTAACCTAGAAGAACGAAATTTATTGAGCCAAGTGGGATTGGAGTACTGATCATTACTTGCAAGTATCATCAAGATTGGGTAAAAAAATGTATGCTGAGATTTCAGGAAACTCGTACTTTTTTGGAAGCTTTTCAACCCCTTTCAATGAAAGTGATTCTCGTCAGTCTCTGCTTGGGGCTACTTCAATAGGACACAAACCATAGCGATAGAACTTGGAACTACATTATTTTGCCAAGTTTCCAACAGCTAGCACAAACCGAGTTTGATTTAGAGTTCCAACTACATGTATCCATATAGGAGAAAACAGAGTGAAACCTAAACATGAAAACGGTTACTGCAAAGGAAGGGTTTAACCTAGAAGAACGAAATTTGGTGAGCCAAGTAGGATTGGTGTCCTGATCATTACCTACAAGTATCATCAAGATTGGGTGAAAAAATGTTTGCTGAGATTTCAGGCAACTCGTAGTTTTTTGGAAGCTTGGCAACCCCTTTCAATTTTAGTTTTTCTCGTCAGTCTCTGCTTGGGGCTACTTCAATAATAAACAAACCTTAGCGATAGAACTTGGAACTACATTATTTTGCCAAGTTTACAACAGCTAGCACAAACCGAGTTTGATTTAGAGTTCCAAGTACATGTATCCATATAGGAGAAAACAGAGTGAAACCTAAACATGAAAACGGTTACTGCAAAGGAACGGTTTAACCAAGAAGAACGAAATTTGGTGAGCCAAGTGGGATTGGTGTACTGATCATTAAATGGAAGTATCATCAATATTGGGTGAAAAAATGTTTGTTGAGATTTCCGGAAACTCGTAGTTTTTTGGAAGCTTGGCAACCCCTTTCAATGAAAGTGATTCTCGTCAGTCTCTGCCTGGGGCTACTTCAATAGGACACAAACCATACCGATAGAACTTGGAACTACATTATTGTGCAAAGTTTCAAACAGCTTGCACAAACCGTGTTTGATTTAGAGTTCCAACTACATGTATCCATAAAGAAGAAAACAGAGTGAAACGTAAACACGAAAACGGTTACTGCAAAGGAACGGTTTAACATAGAAGAACGAAATTTGGTGAGCCAATTGGGATTGGTGTCCTGATCCTTACCTGCAAGTATCATCAAGATTGGGTAAAAAAATGTTTTGCTGCGAATTCAGGAAACTCGTAGTTTTTTGGAAGCTTGGCAACCCCTTTCAATGAAAGTGATTCTCGTCAGTCTCTGCTTGGGGCTACTTCAATAGGACACAAACCATAGCGATAGAACTTGGAACTACATTATTTTGCCAAGTTTCCAACAGCTAGCACAAACCGAGTTTGATTTAGAGTTCCAACTACATGTATCCATATACGGGAAAGCAGAGTGAAACCTAAACATGAACACGGTTACTGCAAAGGAACGGTTAAAGCTAGAAGAACGAAATTTTGTGAGCCAAGTAGGATTGGTGTACTGATCATTACCTGCAAGTATCATCAAGATTGGGTGAAAAAAGGTTTGCTGAGATTTCAGGCAACTCGTAGTTTTTTGGAAGCTTGGCAACCCCTTTCAATTTTAGTTTTTCTCGTCAGTCTCTGCTTGGGGCTACTTCAATAATAAACAAACCTTAGCGATAGAACTTGGAACTACATTATTGTGAAAGTTTCAAACAGCTAGCACAAAACGAGTTTGATTTAGAGTTCCAAATACATGTATCCATATAGGAGAAAACAGAGTGAAACCTAAACATGAAAACGGTTACTGCAAAGGAACTGTTTAACCTAGAAGAACGAAATTTGGTGAGCCAAGTGAGAATGGTGTACTGATCATTACCTGCAAGTATCATCAAGATTGGGTGAAAAAATGGTTGCTGAGATTTCAGGAAACTCGTAGTTTTTTGGAAGCTTGGCAACCCCTTTCATGAAAGTGATTCTCGTCAGTCTCTGTTTGTGGCTACTTCAATAGGACACAAACCATAGCGATAGAACTTGGAACTACATTATTGTGCCACGTTTCAAAGAGCTAGCACAAACCGTGTTTGTTATAGAGTTCCAACTACATGTATCCATATAGGAGAAAACAGAGTGAAACGTAAACATGAAAACGGTTACTGCAAAGGAACGGTTAAACCAAGAAGAACGAAATTTGGTGAGCCAAGTGGGATTGGTGTACTGATCATTACCTGCAAGTATCATCAAGATTGGGTGAAAAAAAGGTTGCTGAGATTTCAGGAAACTAGTAGTTTTTTGGAAGCTTGGCAACCCTTTCAATGAAATTGATTCTCGTCAGTCTCCTCTTGGGGCTACTTCAAAAGGACACAAACCATAGCGATAGAACTTGGAAGTACATTATTGGGCAAAGTTTCAAACAGCTAGAACAATCCGTGTTTGATTTAGAGTTCCAAATACATGTTTCCATGTAGGAGGAAACAGAGTGAAACCTAAACATGAAAACGGTTACTGCAAAGGAACGGTTTAACCTAGAAGAACGAAATTTGGTGAGCCAAGTGGGATTGGAGTACAGATCATGACATGCAAATATCATCAAGAGTCGCTGAAAAACTGATTGCTGAGATTTCAGGAAACTCCTAGTTTTTGGAAGCTTGGCAACCCCATTCAATGAAAGTGCTTCTCGTCAATCTCTGCTTGGGGCTACTTCAAATGGAAACAAACCATTGCGATAGAACTTGGAACTACATTATTGTGAAAGTTTCAAACAGCTAGCACAAAACGAGTTTGATTTAGAGTTCCAAATACATGTATCCATATAGGCAAAAACAGAGTGAAATCTAAACCTGAATACGGTTACTGCAAAGGAACTGTTTAACCTAGAAGAACGAAATTTGGTGAGCCAAGTGGGACCGGTGTACTGATCATTACCTGCAAGTATCATCAAGATTGGGTGAAAAAATGTTGGCTGAGATTTCCGGACACTCGTTGTTTTTTGGAAGCTTGGCAACCCTTTTCAATAAAAATGATTCTCGTCAGTCTCTGCGTGGGGCTACTTCAATAGGACACAAACCATAGCAATAGAACTTGGAACTACATTATTGTGCCAAGTTTCAAAGAGCTACCACAAACCGTGTTTGATTTAGAGATTCAACTACATGTGTCCATATAGGAGAAAACAGAGTGAAACCTAAACATGAAAACGGTTACTGCAAAGGAAAGGTTTAACCTAGAAGAAGGAAATTAGGTGAGCCAAGTGGGATTGATGTACTGATCATTAACTGCAAGTATCATCAAGATTGGGTGAAAAAAAGGTTGCTGAGATTTCAGGAATCTAGTAGTTTTTTGGAAGCTTGGCAACCCTTTCAATGAAATTGATTCTCGTCAGTCTCCTCTTGGGGCTACTTCAAAAGGACACAAACCATAGCGATAGAACGTGGAAGTACATTATTTTGCCAAGTTTCCAACAGCTAGCACAAACCGTGTTTGTTATAGAGTTCCAACTACATGTATCCATATACGAGAAAACAGAGTGAAACGTAAACATGAAAACGGTTACTGCAAAGGAACGGTTAAACCAAGAAGAACGAAATTTGGTGAGCCAAGTGGGATTGGTGTACTGATCATTACCGGCAAGTATCATCAAGATTGGGTGAAAAAAAGGTTGCTGAGATTTCAGGAAACTCGTAGTTTTTTGGAAGCTTGGCAAGCCTTTCAATGAAAGTGATTCTCGTCAGTCTCCTCTTGGGGCTACTTCAAAAGGACACAAACCATAGCGATAGAACTTGGAAGTACATTATTGGGCCAAGTTTCAAAGAGCTAGCACAAACAGTGTTTGATGTAGAGTTCCAAATACATGTATCCATATAGCAGAAAACAGAGTGAAACCTAAACATGAAAATGGTTACTGCAAAGGAACGGTTTAACCAAGAATAACGAAATTCGATGAGCCAAGTGGGATTGGTGTACTGATCAGTAAATGGAAGTATCATCAAGTTTGGGTGAAAAAATGTTTGCTGAGGTTCCGGAAACTCGTATTTTTTTGGAAGCTTGGCAACCCCTTTCAATGAAAGTGATTCTCGTCAGTCTGTACCTTGGGCTACTTCAATAGGACACAAAACATAGCGATAGAACTTGGAACTACATTATTGTGCAAAGTTTCAAACAGCTAGCACAAACCGTGTTTGATTTAGAGTTCCAACTACATGTATCCATATAGGAGAAAACAGAGTGAAACCTAAACATGAAAACGGTTACTGCAAAGGAACGATTTAACCTAGAAGAACGAAATTTGGTGAGCCAATTGGGATTGGTGTACTGATTATTACCTGCAAGTATCATCAAGATTGGGTGAAAAAATGATTGCTGAGATTTCCGCAAAACGTAGTTTTTTGAAGCTTGGCAACCCCTTTCAATGAAAGTGATTGTCCTCAGTCTCTGCTTATGGCTACTTCAATAGGACACAAACCGTAGCGATAGAACTGGGAACTACATTATTGTGCCAAGTTTCAAAGAGCTAGCACAAACCGTGTTTGATTTAGAGTTCCAACTACATGTATCCATATAGAAGAAAACAGAGTGAAACCTAAACATGAAAACAGTTACTGCAAAGGAACGATTTAACCTAGAAGAACGAAATTTGGTGAGCCATGTGGGATTGGTGTACTGATCATTACCTGCATGTATCATAAATATTGGGTGAAAAAATGTTGCTGTGATTTCAGGAAACTCGTAGTTTTTGGAAGCTTGGCAACCCCTTTCAATTGAAGTGATTCTCGTCAGTCTCTGCTTGGGGCTACTTCAATAGGACACAAACCATAGATATAGAACCTGGAAGTACATTATTGTGCCAAGTTTCAAAGAGCTAGCACAAACCGAGTTAGATTTAGAGTTCCAACTACATGTATACATATAGGAGAAAACAGACTGAAATCTAAACATGAAAACGGTTACTGCAAAGGAATGGTTTAACCTAGAAGAACGAAATTTATTGAGCCAAGTGGGATTGGAGTACTGATCATTACTTGCAAGTATCATCAAGATTGGGTAAAAAAATGTATGCTGAGATTTCAGGAAACTCGTACTTTTTTGGAAGCTTTTCAACCCCTTTCAATGAAAGTGATTCTCGTCAGTCTCTGCTTGGGGCTACTTCAATAGGACACAAACCATAGCGATAGAACTTGGAACTACATTATTTTGCCAAGTTTCCAACAGCTAGCACAAACCGAGTTTGATTTAGAGTTCCAACTACATGTATCCATATAGGAGAAAACAGAGTGAAACCTAAACATGAAAACGGTTACTGCAAAGGAAGGGTTTAACCTAGAAGAACGAAATTTGGTGAGCCAAGTAGGATTGGTGTCCTGATCATTACCTACAAGTATCATCAAGATTGGGTGAAAAAATGTTTGCTGAGATTTCAGGCAACTCGTAGTTTTTTGGAAGCTTGGCAACCCCTTTCAATTTTAGTTTTTCTCGTCAGTCTCTGCTTGGGGCTACTTCAATAATAAACAAACCTTAGCGATAGAACTTGGAACTACATTATTGTGAAAGTTTCAAACAGCTAGCACAAAACGAGTTGATTTAGAGTTCCAAATACATGTATCCATATAGGAGAAAACAGAGTGAAAAATAAACATGAAAACGGTTACTGCAAAGGAACTGTTTAACCTAGAAGAACGAAATTTGGTGAGCCAAGTGAGAATGGTGTACTGATCATTACCTGCAAGTATCATCAAGATTGGGTGAAAGAATGGTTGCTGAGATTTCAGGAAACTCGTAGTTTTTGGAAGCTTGGCAACCCCTTTCATGAAAGTGATTCTCGTCAGTCTCTGTTTGTGGCTACTTCAATAGGACACAAACCATAGCGATAGAACTTGGAACTACATTATTGTGCCACTTTTCAAAGAGCTAGCACAAACCGTGTTTGTTATAGAGTTCCAACTACATGTATCCATATAGGAGAAAACAGAGTGAAACGTAAACATGAAAACGGTTACTGCAAAGGAACGGTTAAACCAAGAAGAACGAAATTTGGTGAGCCAAGTGGGATTGGTGTACTGATCATTACCTGCAAGTATCATCAAGATTGGGTGAAAAAAAGGTTGCTGAGATTTCAGGAAACTAGTAATTTTTTGGAAGCTTGGCAACCTTTTCAATGAAATTGATTCTCGTCAGTCTCCACTTTGGGCTACTTCAAAAGGACACAAACCATAGCGATAGAACTTGGAAGTACATTATTGGGCAAAGTTTCAAACAGCTAGAACAATCCGTGTTTGATTTAGAGTTCCAAATACATGTTTCCATGTAGGAGAAAACAGAGTGAAACCTAAACATGAAAACGGTTACTGCAAAGAAACGGTTTAACCTAGAAGAACGAAATTTGGTGAGCCAAGTGGGATTGGAGTACAGATCATGACCTGCAAATATCATCAAGAGTCGCTGAAAAACTGATTGTTGAGATTTCAGGAAACTCCTAGTTTTTTGGAAGCTTGGCAAACCCATTCAATGAAAGTGGTTCTCGTCAATCTCTGCTTGGGGCTACTTCAAATGGAAACAAACCATTGCGATAGAACTTGGAACTACATTATTGTGAAAGTTTCAAACAGCTAGCACAAAACGAGTTTGATTTAGAGTTCCAAATACATGTATCCATATAGGCAAAAACAGAGTGAAATCTAAACCTGAATACGGTTACTGCAAAGGAACTGTTTAACCTAGAAGAACGAAATTTGGTGAGCCAAGTGGGACCGGTGTACTGATCATTACCTGCAAGTATCATCAAGATTGGGTGAAAAAATGTTGGCTGAGATTTCCGGACACTCGTTGTTTTTTGGAAGCTTGGCAACCCTTTTCAATAAAAATGATTCTCGTCAGTCTCTGCGTGGGGCTACTTCAATAGGACACAAACCATAGCAATAGAACTTGGAACTACATTATTGTGCCAAGTTTCAAAGAGCTACCACAAACCGTGTTTGATTTAGAGATTCAACTACATGTGTCCATATAGGAGAAAACAGAGTGAAACCTAAACATGAAAACGGTTACTGCAAAGGAACGGTTTAACCTAGAAGAAGGAAATTAGGTGAGCCAAGTGGGATTGATGTACTGATCATTAACTGCAAGTATCATCAAGATTGGGTGAAAAAAAGTTGCTGAGATTTCAGGAATCTAGTATTTTTTTGGAAGCTTGGCAACCCTTTCAATGAAATTGATTCTCGTCAGTCTCCTCTTGGGGCTACTTCAAAAGACACAAACCATAGCGATAGAACTTGGAAGTACATTATTGGGCAAAGTTTCAAAGAGCTAGCACAAACCGTGTTTGTTATAGAGTTCCAACTACATGTATCCATATAGGAGAGAACAGAGTGAAACGTAAACATGAAAACGGTTACTGCAAAGGAACGGTTAAACCAAGAAGAACGAAATTTGGTGAGCCAAGTGGGATCGGTGTACTGATCATTACCGGCAAGTATCATCAAGATTGGGTGAAAAAAAGGTTGCTGAGATTTCAGGAAACTCGTAGTTTTTGGAAGCTTGGCAAGCCTTTCAATGAAAGTGATTCTCGTCAGACTCCTCTTGGGGCTACTTCAAT